>NW_007407325.1:0-683 GCF_000475195.1 Diaphorina citri
GTCTCCAGGACACATTGTCTTAAATGGAATTGTTCAACTTTGAAATGTGTCTCATTGAAATTTGGGAACCTCGTGCCAGTAGACCTTTCATTCAGAAGACGAGTTTTTTGGTTGGCCTGAAAGTTGAACTGTTTAGTTGGTTATTATTTATTGGTAGTTAAACTCGTATTTCTATTTAAGTTCGAGGAGGAGACAGTGGATTTATTGCGAGAAGACAATATCACCAAAATGTGTCTAAAGCTAAAGTTCAAAACTAACAAGCACCATGTAGGTACATAGACACAGTTTGAATAGAAAGCCATGTCCCATGTATGAATGAATTGTACATGGACTTGGACATGATGGACTACTTCAAAATCTGATTGAAGAAATTGTGGAGGAAGAAGAAGAAGAAGATCATCACGAGAACCCGAGAAAAGTATAAAACCTACCCGAATTATGTTATGAAGGAATTTTATAAATAGAAGGCGAGTCGAATAAAATGAAAGCGATCCAAAATTTTGTTACTGACCAATCGGCAGAATGGAAACTAAGAGAGAGAAGATGAATTTGAAAAAGTTATGCAAGAAGAACGTGATAAAGCTCAAGTGTTGGAATGAGGGGAGGGGGGCTACATTTCGTTATTTTTTTCAATAGTCCATATCAATATATTGTTTAGGATGATATATTGATGGTACGAAAAT
>NW_007407326.1:0-683 GCF_000475195.1 Diaphorina citri
TGAGCATGAGTCTATCTGGAAAGAGCACAACCAATTCAAAATCAAAATTCCAAGACACAAATCTACATCAGCTGATTCTTGGTAAATATTGTTCTCCGGAAATTCAGAAGTGAAACAAAATACACACGTACTGATGGTTACTTTGTAACTGTGTATTGTTATGTGAAAACAATATACAGGAATTGAAATTATTTTCTATAGAGCAGTTGGGCTTACTTGGGTGAGGTTTCTAAGACAAAGAGCAGAAAAAATAAGGAACCAGGGATTTTTTTCCTCTACGACTTCAAGATCCGGAGATAATCGATTTAAAAAATACCGGTAAATCTAAGACAGTACCTCATCAGAAGTGCCGAAATGTTTTACGGCTTGACCAGAAAGGAATGTCGTACACTAGCGTATGAAATGGCAAAGACAAATAAGTTGAATTACCCTAGCACTTGGGATGATAACAAGAAAGCGGGCGAGGATTGGCTGTACCACTTCATGCAACGTCACCCCCAATTGTCCCTAAGAACACCAGAGGGTTGTAGCCTTGCGCGCGCATCTTCCTTCAACCTGCATAATGTAACATCATTTTATGACACTTTGGAAAACTTGTACAATCAAACACGAGTCTTTAATCTTGATGAGACTGGTATGTTAACTGTAACAAAATCCCCAAAGATAATTGCTGAAAAGGGAGT
>NW_007407327.1:0-683 GCF_000475195.1 Diaphorina citri
GAAGAAGGCAGTGGCAGAGGAGGAGGAAGAACATGAGTGTGATACGTGTCGGGCCCACCTGCCTATATCTATGGTGAGTACGCCACTGATCGTTATTATTAATGTTATTATTATTCCACTTAGGTACTTACTTACTTATCCGTGTCCAAATGAATTCAGCATGTGAAATTGCTTCTTTTTTTTTACAAAACATTTGTCTTAGTTTCATATTTTTCCCCTCCCTCATTTCTTTCTTTGTTATAGTCATTCTCTCTTATTAAAAAATAAAGTTAATTATTATATATAAAAAATCTAGTGTGAACATCACACGACTTTCTATTACATTTGCGGAATACGTATTTGAAAAAAAATAATAATAATAAAGGAAAAGTCCCGAGCCTGAGCCGCCTACGGCGGCCGATTTTTGGTCGGAAATTTCCTGTCTTAAAATACTCCCCATGTAATGAGGGATCAGTAAAAAGTGTCCAAAAATTGAACTTTTTTTTTGAAAATTTTTTAAGTCCAAAATTTTCTACCAAAAATTTCCTATCTTAAAATACTCACCGTGTAATGAGGGATCATTAAAAAGTGTCCAAAAATTGAACTTTTTTTTTTTGAAATTTTTTTAAGTCCAAAATCGACCGCCTACGGCGGCCAATTTTCGACCAAAAATTTCCTATCTTAAAATACTCCCCGTGTGATAA
>NW_007407328.1:0-683 GCF_000475195.1 Diaphorina citri
AATAAAATTGCAAAGGCTACTTACAGGATGAAGATCTGTCATAGGTTGGGTAATCCAAGCAAAGGCACAAGATCACAGAAATTGTGACAAAATAAATCACATAATTCCATGATGACCGGTCGGTCGATAAATAAATGGCCAAGAGCCCTAAATAAATAATGATAAATAAATAGTAGATAGGTAGGTAGCTTTTAGCTAATATGAAATGAAAAAGTTCAAAACATTAGATAGGTAGACTGTGACAAAATAAATCACATAATTCCATGATGACCGGTCGGTCGATAAATAAATGGCCAAGAGCCATAAATAAATAAATAATGATAAATAAATAGTAGATAGGTAGGTAGCTTTTAGCTAATAGGAAATGAAAAAGTTCAAAACATTAGATAGGTAGAGCATATAACTCAAAAAAAGGTTTTTAGAAAATTGGTTAAATTCATGAAATATGATTAAATTACATTCAGATAATTAAGAGAAGAGACAAAAATTAATCAGGTTTGATTATAAAAAAGATAAAAATAAACAGGAAATGTAGTTTCATTAACTTTTACTTGGTGAATGAGAAAGACAAAGTTAACAAGGTACTTGATTGATTATAAGAATTATTTACAAAAATAAAAGGGATTGCAAATTAGCACATAAGATAAAAATGTTTATAGAAAAATTCTAGGTAGGTATTTGAA
>NW_007407329.1:0-683 GCF_000475195.1 Diaphorina citri
AAAACCGTCCTCGTACTCTCAAGATGCAAATTATCCCTCCCACGTAGGTATTCCCCTCCCTTTCCCCTCCTTGTTTTCATTTTGGCTAGTTAACCACCCCCTACCCTTTGTTTTGTATTCACCCCTTTTTCCGCGAACTCTCTTTACTTTCTATTGCCCTAATACGAAGGTTATTGCTGAAAGTGATATTTTCCGCAGTTCAACACCCTATAGCGACCTACACTTCTTGGAGGGGTAAACAAGCACTTGTTTGTTGTTGAATTGTTTGAAGGGATATACTTACTGATATTGATCCCTCTGTGACTGGTGTTTGCTGATCTCATCGGTTGAGAGTTGTGTGTAGCCGGTGTACAATGTTATGTTGTTATAGGATTCTAACTACAACTCGTTAGTCTTATGTATTTTTAAAATTTAAATAAACAACTTCCGTGTCTTGTGCTGTGTGTGTTTGTGCTTTAATTTCTTGCTTCTCTTTCATGTTTGGAAGTCCTGGAAATGTCTGGAATCGTTGAAAAGGAAGTGTGAGGTGCCTTGGTGTTTTGTGTGTTCTTGCTGTATTTGTGAGGAATTGAGAATGATGTTCTTGACGTGTCTGTATCTGAGATGTTTTAATTTTGAACGTTATCTTTATGTCAGATTGAACTATTTTTATTCGAGATTTTAATTTCAACCTCAAATTTTCA
>NW_007407330.1:0-683 GCF_000475195.1 Diaphorina citri
TCTACCGGGTCAGAGGCTAAAGCAAGATCTGATGGACTCTGTAGCAAATACTTTGAAGGATGGTTCATAAACTTGAATCTAAAATACATATAAATACCACAGGGCAGTGGTACCGGACGAAACCTTGCCAGGTGTGAATGAATTCACGTGGACTATACAGGGTGGTCCGAAAATCTACCGAGTTAGTAGCAGCCACAACTAGGCTATCCGTTTGGTTAGGCAGGCAAGCCCTCATGATATCCAAAGTGACTGTGATTTCTCAATATTTAGCCTTAAGATACCATGTATCTTAAGGCATGGTATCTTAAGGCTAAATATTGAGAAATCACATTGATTGATCTCAGGTACCATAAGCTTTGTACAAAACAATACATATCCAAAGTGACTAGTGTATGTATCCGCGGAACCTTTCTAGGTTCCCTTGATTTTCTCCTCTTTGGGCGTAATAGCACGCACACTTGGTATTTACCTATGTATTTTCAGTTCTACAAAGTTATACAGTCTTCTTCTTTTTCTTCGCCTTTTCCATACAGACGGGGTCGGCGTTTTTCGTCAGTCTCTCAATCAGCCCTAACTAGGGTGATTGCTTTGGGCTGACATTCGTTTTTGGGCTGACATTCGGTTTTTTACAAGTGGATGCCCTTCGCACTCAACCTTTGCCATTTCTTTAGCAAGGGAAATTC
>NW_007407331.1:0-683 GCF_000475195.1 Diaphorina citri
TACCACTGTGTTGAAAGAGTAGATCACATGACTGACACGACAAATCTTTCCAAAATCACAGTTTTTGCTTCCAAATTCGTCCGTTTTTGAATGAGGGCCACCCACCCCACCGATAATGAGTATTTTTAGCAACACTCCACCATTTCAGGGGGGTTTAAGTTCGAATTGCCATTTTCTAAGAAATCTTGACTATTCCTCACTTTACAAGCCTTCTCTATAGACCAACGACCTGATATGGGTAAGTATGGGGTACCTACGTACCTCCATTACCACTGTGTTGAAAGAGTAGATCACATGACTGACACGACAAATCTTTCCAAAATCACAGTTTTTGCTTCCAAATTCATCCGTTTTTGAATGAGGGCCACCCACCCCACCGATAATGAGTATTTTTAGCAACACTCCACCATTTCAGGGGGGTTTAAGTTCGAATTAAATTTCACAAAAAAGGAAGGAAGGAATTAGCAGCGTAGGTATTTAGAAAACAAAGTTGAAGCCAGCATGCGGGGGCTGAATTGGTAGAAAAACGCACGAAACATATTTACTAATCCTGGGAATTTTTAAAGTAGGGCTTACAAAGTCAATAGAAATAAAAGGGGTTTTTGAGAAATCGTTTTTGTGAAAACCTTGATTAGGAAGGGACCTGCACATTTATATTGTTCGGAATTGGGAGTTGTGTGTTG
>NW_007407332.1:0-683 GCF_000475195.1 Diaphorina citri
TGGTTCTCTTCTAATTTTGGACATGAGATGTACAAATTTAACAGTAGGTAATTGTTGATCAATATGCATAAACTTGAACTGCAACTACTACCCCACAAATATGAAACCTCAAACTGGTAGGTACTTCAGATATCAAAGGGCGGTACTACAGCACTTCAGACATCAGACCAGGAGTCTAAAGTGTTGTAGTGATTCAAGTGATTGGATTTTGATCGACATTTTCGATTTTTCCCACCTACATTGGAAAGCAATTCTGCACCCTTGGTTGAAGATTGAAACGTGGCTCTACAAGGATAGTTCTTGGCTTTGGAGACCAATACAAGTTTTTCAGTTTTGCCAGTTTCTGTCAATCATTACACGAGTACCAACTGTCCGACAATGTCCGTTCAAGGCAATACGAGTGTGAGAGGAATTGAGAAGTTCATGGAAATATGAAGGAATTCACCCCAAAGGAAAATGTATATCCGTTCAAGACAATATAAGAGGAATTCAGAAGTTCATGGAAATATGAAGTTAAAATGAAAATGTTCTCTCATTCCTTGGCTTCGTTCAAGACTCTTTGTTCTCGGGTTCAGGTCGCTTGAGAAGTCTCATCAGGACTGATTGAATCAGAACACGCGTAGTTTTCACTCTGCAGTTCTGTTCTGGATATTTGAACCTAATTGAACTAAGAGAATTAGAAG
>NW_007407333.1:0-683 GCF_000475195.1 Diaphorina citri
TATCATGTACTCACTATTACCTATTACGAGCTTCGAATAGTAGAGGATGAACCAGCATATACTAGCAACCACACAAACAAGTACTTTCAATATGGCAGGGGTGGATTCAAAATTTTTACTTACTTATCCGTGTCCAAATGAATTCAGCAGTCCAAATGAATTTGCACACGAAGAGAATTTGGTGTCCCTACATAGTGATTGTCACTCAATCCTTCAACCACCAAATGATCTCAAGATATGTGAGAGAAATGGAGCAAAATAGATATACAGATGGGTATAGTTAGGGACACAAGAGCACACTGACGCTATGTCTATGTACCTATGTAGTCCACAGTTGCAAATAACTCACCTATGCAGTAACAGCTCAGGATAATGCCCTTAGTAAAATCCGTCAATGGCAACCGAAAATTTCAAGATCCGGAAAAAACAGGCATAAAATTCGATTTGGTCAGATCTCAGATATGATTCCAAAGTATGGGTTGGTAAGCTCGGACTGACTCAGAGTATGAAAAGCAGGTTTCCAACCCTCCCCCGTCTGAATTTAGACCTGAGAGGTATGTCAATAAAGGACTCAAATTCTAATTACTGTGGACTTAAGAGCTATAACTATATGTAGAAATGAATTCCTGAACTTTGGAATCAATTTTCGGATTCTCCAGAATAGTCTGGAGTTTCAGAGTATG
>NW_007407334.1:0-481 GCF_000475195.1 Diaphorina citri
GTCTAAAATCTTCAGAAATTCAGTCTCATCGAAATCCTAATCTTCAGCTCCGCAGGAGAATTTTTTTTTTTTTTTTTTTCTGAAGTTTGTCATTATACAGTCTACAGATTCACATATCCTGGGGGGATGAAGGTTAACACAAAAAAGGGGGAAATGAGCAGCGCCGCAGGCGAAATTTTTGATAATTGTGAGCTACAATTTATAGAAACCAGAATTAACGAAATTGAAATTTTTATACCCACAGACGAAAATTTTGGTCTCTAAAATTAAAAAACTTAGCTATCAAAAACAAAATTTGGCGCCGCAGGCGAATTTTTTGAAGATTTTGGTCTACAATAGTAAGAGAAGCAGACTTGTCAAAAAGGTGTAATCTTCAGGGCCGCAGGCGAAACTTTTCAGTAAGTATGTAACCTGTAGCTTGTCATGTGTCAGTTTTTTATGTAATTAAATACGTGTAAAAGACGAGTATAGTTATTCCCCC
>NW_007407335.1:0-683 GCF_000475195.1 Diaphorina citri
CCAGGGGTTTTATGAGTATAGGATTTTACTCGAGTTGCCAAATTGAAGTTTTGCTTTGAGTTTGAATTGCCATTGTAGGTTGTGCTTGTCTTGAAATAGGTACCTATTTCAATTTTATCTCCCCAAATGTCACAATTTCTACAGGTGACTATAAAATACTTATTTATTTACGGAAATTCAGACTGCCAAATTGTTATTTTATTTAATCAATTGAATAACCTAATTTATTAATTTATTATACCTACACTTTCGGCTACAAATAGATACAATTACATTTAGTAGATTCGATTATGGGAAGATTCGACGGTTGGCAAAAGAATGACGTCAATTATAGTGACGAAAAATAGGTACCAACTATCGATTCTAGATATTTACTAGCGAAACAAATTGGTTAGTTAAAAAGGAGATATCCAGTTATGGCCCCAGTTATCTATCAGTTTCCAAAACCCATACTTTTAAAAAAAGCAGACCTTTTGAAAGCCAAAAAACGCAGAAATACTCTAAACTTCTCCATTAGGCGAATCTGAAAATCCTCCAGAAACCGTAGCAATACCAAAGAAGTAATAGTTAGGCCCAAGTGGAATGTGCCCTCCTACGATGATTACCATGAAAAACAGACATTATCTGCATTATTTATTAAAAATATTCGAGCTGTTTCCTATCACTTTACTATGGTACTTATG
>NW_007407336.1:0-683 GCF_000475195.1 Diaphorina citri
AGCCGTTCCGATAACGAACCTTATCTGTTTAGGATACAGTTGGCCCGGGTGGGAATCAATCCCGTGACCTAGCGCTTACAAAGCAGACGCGTTCCCTCCAAGCTAACTAATTTGCTGGCTGAAATCCTATAGATAAAGAGAGCAGTGAACGTGTTAAGGAGCTTACTTCTTTTGCTAGCTGAAATCTTAGATAAAGAGAGCAGTGAACGTGTTAAGGAGCTTACTTCTCAGCACTTTTCAACCCCTCTTGAAACTTTTAGAATTACCAATTATCTATACCTCTCTCTCTTCCTTGATCTTCCTTCCTGTCTCTTTCTTTCCTTCACTTAATCTCTGTCCCTCAGCTCCTCCTGCTCTCTCTCTCTCTCTCTATTTTCGGTAGGAAGGCAAGAAAATTCGTTATTTGGGGCGAAAAAAAGTTCAACTTTAGGATTTTTTTAACTCTTGGAAGGCGGAGTTTTCTTTCCGTTAGTAGTTATTAGGTACCTACCTACTTACAAAAGTGCATACTACTAAAACCGAGGACATATGTAGTACTGTACATAACATGTCCCCCCTAGGTGAGCTCCAAATCATAATCTTGGAAAAATAGGAAAAGGGAGGGAGAAATTAAGAAATGGAGGGAGAAAGAAAAAAGGGAGAAAGAAAAAAGGGAGAGAGGGAAGTAAAATCATTTGGATTAA
>NW_007407337.1:0-683 GCF_000475195.1 Diaphorina citri
CAAGTTAAGCAACACGTAGCGTGTCGAAGATCTGAATGAGTGACGGTCTCGTCACAATACTGCTGGCCTCTCTATTTGACTATTTGCATCTCATTTTGCAATACGTATACATAATATAACGTATTTCTCTTTTAACAATGTAACACCCACAAAAAACACAAGAAGAGATTCTTAATTGTGTAACCACAAAGAATCCAAATGTATTTAGATATTATCGTTGTCGAAAGTGTTTTGCAATGATCACTCGATTGATATCTTGTATTCCAATACGTATACATAATATAACGTATTTCTCTTTTAACAATGTAACACCCACAAAAGAAGAGATTCTTGTGTAACCACAAAGAATCCAAATGTATTTAGATATTATCGTTGTCGAAAGTGTTTTGCAATGATAACTCGATTGATATCTTGTATTGCTTTATTGTTATCTTCTAGTCACACTTGTTAAATATCAGAATTGTATACAAAATGTACTTGGACTTGATTATCCAAATAAAAACTATCTTAACATATTATTAACTTCATCAACAGAGATGAACATTTTATCTGGATTTTGTTTTCTATGTGTAAATACCTAGTAGGAGACTAATTTGATTACTGACTACTTTCAAGTTAAATCGGTGATAGAACGTTCCAAACAGATCACAGAAGTTAAGCAACGTCGCGCGTGGTAAGTACCT
>NW_007407338.1:0-683 GCF_000475195.1 Diaphorina citri
TGCAAGACCGACAAACACTTGCAGAAACTGCAACACGTGAACCATGTCAAGGAAGGAGGCATTCGCAACGAATGGAAATTAAAGTACGTGTCCGCGCCTGGTGGTGTGCAGGTCCGGTGCCATGCCTGTGATTACTATACAAACAGTGCACACAAGCTACAGCTCCATGTGGCTGCACAACGACATGAAGCTAGCACACTACTGTTCCGCCATCTCCGTGATATTGCTAACGAGTCGGACTATCCTCACAAAATGTACCACTGTGTTCTGTGTGACTTCTCTACCAAAGCTAAGCTATCGCTGCTTCAACATGTGAGAACGGTGAAACATTTGCAGATGGAACAGATTCATCAACTCCAGAAGAGATCAGAGGGGAAGGATCTACAGACGGACATTAATGAGGTCTTCCAGATTATCAACGGAACTGATGGGGACTCCGAGAATGAACAAGGTAAGAATTTCAAACAACATTTACTACAGTCTACAGTCCTTTAAATTCGCATTATAAATTTAAGTACTTTTATTTTCAATGGTATGTAGCTTACTTGTTTTTAATAGGCACTGCAAGTTTCATTTGTGCAGGAAAAATGGTAACAAAGGCTCATTTCGGTAGCTCCCGTCCATTCTGCCTCAGATTTTAGGTAACTTGTCTTCCATTTGACTGACAACTCCTGCGACCATTA
>NW_007407339.1:0-683 GCF_000475195.1 Diaphorina citri
AGTTCCAATTTTCCTAAACTGCACTGCGTGGCTGTGCTGCCTGACTGTGTAACGCAGCTCAATGTGCGCCCTAGCTAATCGATGGCCGGTCGACTATGTGTGGGTGGACACATATTAAAAACCCAAACGCTTTTGAGTACTCGGACGCGTTTCAAATTAGATGTTTGAAGTGATGATAAGTGTCTGACGAACAGTATCACAAACACCTTAGCTTCAGCTAAGGAGCACGTATGAATGTAATAACCCGTGTTAATCCTTTAGTATTGATCTCTTCTCGCAGGTGATAGGTTGGGGTTATGACGAAAACGACAGGGTGTCCGAAGAACTCAAGATGGCCATCATGCCCATCGTGTCTCATCAGCAATGTCTCTGGTCCAACCCGCAGTTCTTCTCTCAGTTCACGAGCGACGAAACGTTTTGCGCTGGCTTCCGCAACGGTGAGTTCTCAATCGGTGGAACGGGAAACCGATGACCATGGTGGAATAGGTCCCTGGCTTGGGTGAAATGGGTAATAGTAATTGGTCGATTTTTATTACTGTTTTCTCGAAATAATAATTAATAACAGAATTGAAGCTACCTCCGTGGCCGAGTGGGTATAACACTATGCTTGCACTCCGGAGGTACCGGGGTTCGATGTTTTTTCGGCTCTGTGCTTAGAGTTCGGGGTGCACTCAACCCCGTGA
>NW_007407340.1:0-683 GCF_000475195.1 Diaphorina citri
TTCTTCTCCGTAAATACCTAACAAAGATAATAGAAGAGCAAAGACCTGAAGAGAAGAAGAATAATAAAAACGAGAGAAGAAAGGGCAAAAAAAAGAAGAGAGAATAAATATCTAAAAAGGAAGAGCGAAAAAAGTTTGAATAATTGATGAAAATCTCGAAGAACCAGAGAAAAGAACAAAAAGAGGTAAAAAGAACCATCTTGTGTTAAAACAAGAGAAAATCTTGGAAATGGTTAAAAACGAAACATTTTTCCTACGACTGATTTTGACAAGCGGAAAACCCCCTACAACTAAACCAGTAGAAGGGGGGAGGGAGGAAAAGGGAGTAAGGGGAAGTGACATTTTGTAAAAGGAAGAGAGGGAAAGCGTAGGAGGTAAACTGAGAGAGGAGAAGGAGAGGTAAGACTTAGAAAAGGGAGGGAGGAGAAATTAAGAAATAGGTAGAAGAGGGAGGGGGATATTGTAAGAGGAAGATAGCGGGAAGTAGGAGATTATGAAAAGTAGGAAATGTAGGAGGTAGTTAAAAACAGAAAAAGAGAGAGGGGAGAAGGAGGGTAGGAGATAGAATATAAAGAGAGAGAAGGGAATTAAAAAGGGAAAAGAGTAAGAAAAGAGAGAGAGAGAGAGAGAGAGAGAGAGAGAGAGAGAGAGAGAGAGAGAGAGAGAGAGAGAGAGAGAGAGAG
>NW_007407341.1:0-683 GCF_000475195.1 Diaphorina citri
TTTATAGAATAATAGGCTTTTGCCTTTAAATAATCCTCCAAGTGGTTTTTAAAGGCACCATATGGAAGGTGACGTACTTGAGGGGAAATTTTATTAAAAAACTGTATCCCAAAATGGTTTGTCCCATTCCTAGCGGCATTCACACGGTGGCGGATAGGTACTAGATTATTTCTATTCCGGGTATTATAGGAATGTACACCGTCGAAGTGCTGGAATTGGGAAACATTTTTCTTTACATACAAGAGGCATTGTAGTACGAAAAGAGATGGAAGTGTTAGGACCCCCAGATCTGTGAAGAGTGGTTTGGCATGTTCACGTGAATTGGCACCACTAACAACTCGTATTGCTTTCTTCTGCAAGATGAACAGATGATTAGAAGCACTAGTATGTCCCCACAAAAGTACACCATAAGATAAAATAGAATGGATTAAACCATAGTAGGCGTTTTTGAGAACTGATGGGGAAACTTGCTTCTGCAGTTGACGTAGGAGAAAGACACGACTGCCAAGTTTTTTTGAGACACTGTCTATATGGGCGTGCCATTTCAAATGGGGGTCAACAAAGAAACCTAATAACTTCACAGAAATAGGGTTATCAAATTGTGTAGTACTTCTGAGGCTAAAAATCATTTTTTGAGTTTTATCTTGATTCAGATGCAATCTATTCGATCCAAACCACACCTG
>NW_007407342.1:0-683 GCF_000475195.1 Diaphorina citri
TTACCACTGGACCAACCGTGCCCCCCAACCTTTGTTCCCCCTTTTTCTTTTTGTTAGATACACCTATCTTTTACTTTCCTTATCCTATACTACGGTAGTTATACAGAGTAAACATATTTTTACAAGGTTGAACGCTTTTGCTGAGTCTATTAATGTCCCATTTTTTGCTCCCTTTCTTGTTCTTCTACCGTCTCTCCTCCTTTGTCTTCTCCACCTCCTTTTTCTCCTTCTTCTCTCCCTTTGAAAAATTGCTTGCAAGAAAATTCCAAGTTTTATGCTTTTATGATTACCCTCGTGGGTTTTTTGTTTAACGGTATGCTCACGATAGTAAAAGCCAATGAATCTATGAAAACGTACGCTTAAATCTTCATCTTCACATCTTAAGAATCACCAAGGACATCAAGTCTTAAATCTTCCTCAAAGATGATCCATCTTGTTTCTCAATCTCCTATTAAGATTACCCTTCAGATTTCATTAGAAAGTCAAAACAGAGGTCTGCTATCCCCATTTTGGGATTTTTCGGCTGGAGGAAATCTGTTCATTTCTCCCTCACGGACGTTTCTGTTGACATTAGGGATGATGGATTTGTTCTTTTTCCAAGATTTATGATAGGGTAAGTGTACCATTTATTCGCCCACCTAAAAAACGTACCATTTATTGGCCCACCTGCCCACATTTATTTT
>NW_007407343.1:0-683 GCF_000475195.1 Diaphorina citri
AAAGACATGGGAGTCCGATTTGGTACCCATAGCATGTGGGTGTGATCCTAAACCTCTAATCAGGTGTGAACCGACAACTGAACCTGTGACAAATCGTAAAGACCTAAGTAGGGCCGTTAACCAGGGGGTTTGTCCTGTTTGAGATAAAGGGACTACAACTACATGCCCTAATTCGACACTCGACCAGTCGAAATAAAGCACTATGAGATTTGCCTCCAAAAGGAACCGGAACCTATAAAGGTTTTTTCAACAGAAAATAGTATAACACCCAAGTAATTTAGCTAGAAATATAAGTGTATGTGTCTTTCGGAAACTGAGTCCATTTCCCCTCTTTTAAAGGAAAATACGGGGATTAGTTCAACTACTTATACCTGCCTCGGTGGTTTAGTGGTCAAGGCGCGCAAAAGGAACCGGAACCTATAAAGGTTTTTTTCAACAGAAAATTTTATAACACCCATGTAAAATATAAATATAAGTGTATGTTTCTTTCGGAAACTGAGTCCATTTCCCCTCTTTTAAAGGAAAATACGGGGTTTAGTTCAACTACTTATACCTGCCTCGGTGGTGTAGTGGTCAAGGGGCTCGTCTGGTACACAGGAGGGCGTGGGTTCGATCCCAGCCGAGGTATGGAATTTTATCCCCAATATAATTTGAGAATTTGACCACAATAATAGTAGTTGAAC
>NW_007407344.1:0-683 GCF_000475195.1 Diaphorina citri
AAATAATCAAAATTGTTTTTGAAAACGTTCTTATTGCAGTAGCGCTAAACTGAGGGTTACCTGGATGTATTGAAAAAACAGATAACTTTGTCCGATAAAACCACATTGAATACACACGGAAAGAATTTAATCTTATTGAACCATACATACCATCAAGTGACAATGTTGTTCAATAAAACGAATTTTCATTTGTGATGGTTGATCTTCAAATATTTCGGATTAGAAAATGTTTGCAGTTGTGTTAAAGCTGTTGCACAACTGGTAGGAGTAGGAACGGAATTTCAAAGTCCGCCAGTAGGAGTGCATTGTGTTTCAAAATCATTCTCAAATGCTGCTGCACTGCTGATGAAGCTCATGCAAATTCCTCTGGGACACTCCACTCAAGTTGAACAATAAAACAAATCACAAAGTTCTCGAAATTGTCAAATGAATTTTAAACAGAACTTACCCCGAAGTTAACAAGTACCATCAATATTGCACCAAAAGTCTGAAACAACAGTACACGCTCCCAGAGACAACAGTTTTGTACGGAAAACTCATGGGGTAATAAATCCTGTAGTACGCAACTTTAGGAGAAGTTTAGAGATGCGATTTAAAATGCGGGCATGGAATAAATCTTGGAAAATTGTCGCATTGTTCTTTTCCAGCTTACAGAGAGCGCTAAAGGTGACAATCAGGAAGTG
>NW_007407345.1:0-683 GCF_000475195.1 Diaphorina citri
CCGCGTATAAACAAAGTTTGGGAACCGTCGTTCTATGGCATAGGCATAGGTAGGTAAAAAAGGAGGGGTCCGCGTATATACAAAGTTTGGGAACCACTGCTCTTTGGCTATGGTAGGTAAATATTAGTCCACTGGGAAAATGGCGACCATCACCAACACAAAACAAATGGCGGAACTCTGGATTATGAATAATAAATGACTGTAGACCTCCGCGTCCCTTGACTGTAGACCTCCCCGTCCCTTGTCTACAGTCTACACTTCACATCAACTCTAGAGTGATAGTCTATGCAACTCCACACTTTCCATTAACTATATATTCTATATATCAAGTTGTGCTTAGAGAGTATTAAATGCACTTTTCATTCTCTACTTTGATCAGGGGTTGTTAAACTCAAACTCCATCATAGCGCGGGCCAATTTTGCAAGTGTTGACCTTTGACGGACCACACGACGTGATTATATACTTACCTATCACTCTCCTTCCCCGTAGGCGCGAGTAGATAACGAAAACCAAAGATTAAGCCCCCACTCGCCGCAGGCGATATTGTAAAAAATAGAAGATTCGTATGAGCTTGACCCGATTTTGAGGGCTGTTTGCCCCTACATCTAAGCCAGGGTTGTCCAACCTTAGGGCACCCGAGGGCCGCAAGAGACCAAGGTAGAGAGTTGGCGGGCCGCAAAAA
>NW_007407346.1:0-683 GCF_000475195.1 Diaphorina citri
AGCAGTACTTATCAATCACCGTGTTGTATATTTTATTGTTTTCTTGATAGGCACACACGTGGTACCATTAACATTAGCTCCCACTAAATCTGAACGCTATGGCCCCCCTGTCATTATTATATTTTGAGTGGTGACGAAATCAAACTTACTGCTGGTGTCAATACAATGGGGAGGGGTGTGCCCTGGTCCTATTCATAGCGGTTTATACCTAAACGCATGTAGAATTGTAGATGGATCTACTTATATTCAGAAAACTATAAACTTTATAATTGAATAAGAAAAACTTTATAATTATTATACTACCTATCTAGGTACTTATGTTACCTAATCGTAAAGCTGTAGCTCATCGCTGTGTGATCTTGAGTTGAAGCTGATGTTATTTATCTTTTCTTCATAATGTGTTCCGAATTGTTTTTAACACCGTGCATCTCAGAATCGAATACCTATAGCATAGTATAGGGATCATAGAGGCTCCTTTGAAGTCCAATAGTTGTCGAATTCATGTTTTGTCTGATGTCTGTAAGAATCAGGGATCTTCCCAGTCCCAGTGAGGTAATGCTAGGGCTAAGACCAGCAGCACTTGAAAGTAAAGCGTTGAATATTTAGACATGGAAATTCGATTTGATTTTTTTTTTTTTTAAACTTAATATATCGAACCAAGGACCATCTGCATAATGAGCGAG
>NW_007407347.1:0-683 GCF_000475195.1 Diaphorina citri
ACCAGATAACAATACACCTAAGCAAAAAGATACATGAACTTTTTGCTCCGTTTCTTTTTCTCCTTTTTTCTTCTTCTTCTTCTTCTTCTTCTTCTTCTTCTTCTTCTTCTTAAGAAATAAAAATTCATGTTCCAAAAAGAGCAACTAGTAGGTAGAGATTTTTTTTTTTATTATTTATAAAATAAAATAGTGAGCTAATGCGGTATGATCACGAGGGGGAAAGAAATGGTCATGATGTTTTGTTTATTTCTGTGCCTTTTTTACGAGCTGTCACCGGTCCAGATGTCATCCGGACCCGACGTTACTCAACTTTAGTGCTTTCTGCGCCTATTTTACGAGCTGTCACCGATCCAGATGTGATCCGGGCCCGACGTTACTCAACTTTAGTGCTTTCTGTTGCTATCGACAGGTACTTACTGACATGAAACAGCAACCAGATTCAAGGACAGAAACTTGAGGGCGACCAAAGTCATACACATGGGTTGGCCTGGTAATTTGATGGTCCATTGCTTCTTACCCTGGAATCAACGATTACAACAGTTTTATTCAATGTCCCAGTCTGTAGTTCTGCCTTGTAACCGCTAGGTCGTGGATTGTTGTTTTTTAAAAGATGAGTGTTTCACCGCCGTTTTTATTTCGTAGCGATGAAACAACTGCTACATTAGACGCTTGTGGTCTGTGTC
>NW_007407348.1:0-683 GCF_000475195.1 Diaphorina citri
TCCGGAATTCCATCATTAGTAATGACATTACTAATGATACCTATTAAATTTTGGGAAGATCTCAATAGTTATAGTTCCCTCCATCAAAGATTTTGATCCAGATGTCGTAGGGTGTACTTACCTATGACAAATACTCATGGCCTCCGCAGCAGCTGTGGCTTCGTCCAGAAGGGAAGCATTGGCAACACTCAGCCCCGTTAAATCTGACACCATGGTTTGGAAGTTCAGCAGACTTTCTAACCGACCCTGAGCTATCTCGGGCTGATAGGGAGTGTATTGGGTCACCCTGTAAACACGAACCCACGTCAGTAAAAACACAAACACTTTGTAAATATTCGAGTCTTCTTCTTCTTCGCATTTTCCCGTGTACAGACGGGGTCGGCGTTTATCCTCAGCTTCTCAATCAGCCCTAACTAGTCATTGCTTTGGGCTGACATTCGGATGTCATGAGGCTGACACAAACACAATACACAATATGGATGACATTGGGATGACTGCAAATACCCGATTAGATTGGAAAATATTTGGGCTCGAGTAGATTGAAAATTGAAACACATCACATCTTGCAATCGGCATCAATTTAGTTTGAAGAAACCATTTACTGGCGAACCTGCGTCAGTAAAACACAAACACCCTGATCCCACGTCAATATGGCACAAACATGCCGAAATAATAAACAAGAT
>NW_007407349.1:0-683 GCF_000475195.1 Diaphorina citri
TCTGCCTTTTAAACCCACGTGCAAACCTCTGCATTCTAAAACATCCAGCTTACGTAATTAGTAGGGATGTCGAAACTCAAAGATGTATTAGTGAAGATACCAAAATACTCTACGTTATTGGTGGAGATGGATATTTATCCAATTTATTAGTGTCAAAACTTCCAACGATATTAGTGGAGATGTGAAAACACTCAACCTTATTGGTGGAGATGTCAAAATTTCCAATTTATTAGTGGAGATTTAAAACTCCCAAATGTATTAGGGGAGATGCCAAAATACTCATCCTTATTGGTGAAGATGTCAAAATTTCCAATTTATTAGTGGAGATTTAAAACTCCCAAATGTATTAGGGGAGATGCCAAAATACTCATCCTTATTGGTGGAGATGTCAATTTTCGAGATGCATTGGTGGGGACGCCAAAACACTTAACCTTATTGGTGGAGATGTAAAAATTTTCAATTTATTAGAAAAGATGTCAAAGCTCCCAAATTTATTAGTGGAGATGTCAAAAGTGCCAACCTTTATACCATATTAGTGGAAAAGCCAAGATTATCAGCAAGTACAATGTCAGTTTGTCAGTTCAAGACTAACTTGACAAAATTGTCACTAACCTAATGCACAAGTTACAAACTAGTGCTATTAGTTTAAACATTTTTACCGTTCGCGAGTTATAGTCAAACAA
>NW_007407350.1:0-683 GCF_000475195.1 Diaphorina citri
ACGTAATTTGCCTGGATGTCACGTACAGCGGCTATATACCGGGTGGAATCGAGCTCGGCGTTGCTTAACCTGAGTGTTCCAGTGAAGTGATCAGGTAGTCACTGGTCAAGTTGGTCCAACGAACGAACTGAGTTCTAAATTTTGAATAGATGATTTCGTGTTTAGCAGCTTTGACTGTGTATAGGTACTTGGAAACTAAAGTAGCGTCTGCACCTTGAAAATACATAAGCAGCCCATGGCAGCAAGTGTGGTGGTGCCATTACTCCCAAAGAGTAAAAAATCACCTGTGTGCGCTATGAAATATATGTATAAGACCTTGTTTAGACTGCGGGAGTAAGGGGACTTTTCAGTCTCATTCTGGCAGGATAAACAATTCATTATTACTAAAACATAGGAAATCAAAGATGGCTCGCAATTGGTTCCGAAAGTTTCCCAAAATTAGAAAACACTTTATTTTTCATCTTCATTCTATCTCAGGACCACCCTATCGACAATTCCAGCAATTGGCTTCTTGCTGCTGATTCGCAATAATTCAACCCAGACCAATTCCAGCTAGAATCTAGATACAACCTAGGTATCTATCTATATTATTCTATCTATATTGGTATATCTGGTACCTATCTTCAACTGAGGACCATCAGAAATACACTTACGTTCAATAAAAGCGACTCAAGATTTTGGAT
>NW_007407352.1:0-683 GCF_000475195.1 Diaphorina citri
CCTCAATCCGAAATCTAATGTTACCTCGTGATTTATGAGGGAAAAACATTGTGAAATGATGTGTCACACGGTAAGTACCTACATTTCAATCACTTTGTCGATTCGCGAACTTTGCAAATTTTTCGCAAATTCGCGAAAAATGGTCTCAATCCTAAATCTGATGTTACCACATGATTTATGAAGGAAAAAACATTTTGAAATGATATGTCACACAGGTATATTTCAGTTAGTTTTGTTGTTCGCGCGATATTTCGCGAATTCGCGAAACCAATCTCAGTGGTGTATTGGTTAGCATGGTGGACTTTGACGCAAATTCGCGAAAAATGGTCTCAATCCTAAATTTGATGTTACCACATGATTTATGAAGGAAAAAACATTGTGAAATGATATGTCACACAGGTACATTTCAGTTAGTTTTGTTGTTCGCGCGATATTTCGCGAATTCGCGAAACCAATCTCAGTGGTGTATTGGTTAGCATGGTGGACTTTGAATCTGGAGGTTGGTAGTCAAGTCATAAGTCCAAGTCAAGTCATAAAATTTAGTGTAGTGCAATAAGTGGGACAATTATGTTTGCAATTAAAAATTCTTCCTCCTTCAATTCCCTTTTGAATGATGAAATGACTAATTTTATTAATTATTTACTAAGAATAAGTGTAGGGATGTTTCTCTTACCTGGTTATAA
>NW_007407353.1:0-683 GCF_000475195.1 Diaphorina citri
TAAGTCCTAGAGTCTAAACTGACACCGTTTCCTTTATTCCTTTGGTTTTTTACTTGTGGAATTAGTGACACATCCACTAACAAAGATTTGGACCTGGCCACAAGTGTATGGCACTCATTATAGCTACCTACTTGACGAATTCTTGCTTGCAGGTAACTCGTTAACAGTAAGTAAGTAAGTAAGTAAGTAACAGAGATGTCATGAGGTGCATTATTTACATAGGTGAGAGTCAGTACTATTACCTATCCGATGACAGTTTATATGTGTGTACATATTATCTGGTATGCATACACAAGTACATAATATGCAGTA
Source organism: Diaphorina citri (assembly GCF_000475195.1). NCBI lineage: Eukaryota > Metazoa > Arthropoda > Insecta > Hemiptera > Psyllidae > Diaphorina > Diaphorina citri. The sequence goes on from NW_007407353.1 coordinate 313, forward strand.
GGTACACATTAACAAAGGTAAAATAGCACAAATGACAGTGTTGTTGCATACCAACACAAGCACACATTACAGAGGTATCTGTCTCCTATGTCAAGGCAGTCCACTCGAGTATCTATGTCCAGATAGATTTCACTTGCAGGCAAATTCCTATGGAATGACCGTACTTTATTATGATTGGAAAATAGTGGGACTTCCCACCAAGCCTGAGGATAATTTATAATAATAGGTATGTAGGATGAAAAGCATTATCAATATTCAATTATTCATCTAGATTTTAGACGATTTAATTTTGGTTACCTGTTCTTTGAAGACTTTGTGATTATTATTTTATTATTATTATTATTATAATTTTTTTGTGTCATGAAATTTCA
>NW_007407354.1:0-683 GCF_000475195.1 Diaphorina citri
CTGGAGATCAACGACGTCTACCTCCGAGACTCTGGTCTTTACACTTGCAAGGTAAGTGTGTGTCCTTATCACAATTAAATCAAATTGGTTCTTCATCTTGATGTAGGACTCAGTAACTTTTCCATATGAATTGAGATGAAGTACGACTGATACTCTTCACTTGGGTTTGTAGGGTTAGTTTTATTTGAAGACATGTTTCGCTACCTGGAATAGCGGCCAAACCGTACCTTCTGTGAAGAGGGCCCAAGGATACTTTTGATCTACATAATATATCGAATCTCTGTGCCAAGTTCGAGTGACTTTTGCCCAAACCTATCCAGACATCAAATAGGTTCAAACTACCTCGGTTACTGCCGAGGTATGGAGTAAAAGGATTTTTCAGTCCTATGCGAGCAGTATAATAAGCACTATTACTGTTGAAACCTATCCAGATACCAAATAGGTCCAAAAAAATGACAAGGTGTTTAATTTACTTATTTGTAAAACGTACTCCCCATAGTATGTCAAAATATAAGAGACCTTGGTTAGACTGTGGGGAAAAGGGAATTTTCAGTCCTATCCCAGCAGGATAAACAAGGTATATTCTATCTAAGTAATCTATTCATTTTAATTCCCTTTCATTCCTTCTGTCCCTCACAGGCGACCAACAAGCACGGAGAGGCGACAACGTCGTGCAAGCTGAC
>NW_007407355.1:0-683 GCF_000475195.1 Diaphorina citri
GACCACATGCGTCCAATGTAGCAGTTGTTTCATTGCTACGAAATAAAAACGGCGGTGAAACACTCATCTTTTAAAACTTCAACTTACTTCATATTTAGTATGTCCATATCCATGTACCTACATATGTATCTTATTATGTACATGAAAACATACATAATATAATATTGATAATAATATGACTAAGGCCGGCGATTCACTCTATGATATGAATAACTTATAATAATAATCATATGTATTGTAGTTTGTAGTAACATGACCATTTGTATGATGTAGATTTCACCGAACGAAGCGAGGTCCATGTTTAACTCGGATGTGTTTAGCTTGTCTGTCTGTCTGTTTGTGTGCCATTCAAAAACATTCAAAGTAACATGTTGAAATATTTTTTTGCCAACTGTGGGAATCGAACCCGCGAACTCCAAACCTAGTTCGCTTGGAGGCGCCTGTAAGCGCTAGGACGTGGGTTCGAGTCTCGGCAGGGGTGAATTTTATTCTTAACCGATAATGTTCTTCCTCGGAACGGCTGGCTTTCTCCTATCCTGTCCTATTCTTCGATTTCGGGACGATAAGACCTCCGTTGTTGCATGTCTATCAAATCTCTCTCTCTTTCCCTCTCTCTCTCTCCCTCCCTCTATCTCTCTCCCTCTCTCTCTCTCCCTCTCTCTCTCATTCCCTCTCTCTCTCCC
>NW_007407356.1:0-683 GCF_000475195.1 Diaphorina citri
AATTGTGTATTTTTTTTTTTTTTTTCTTTTTTTATGAATCATGGGTTAAAAGAAAAAGAAGAAGAAAACTTGGATGATTTTATTAGAAAAAACAGGTAAGTACCTAGTCCCCCCCCCATTTTACACTCACCCCTATTTCAAACACGTATCTCATTTAGACTGGGGGGCGCAGGTGCATATCCTTCACGAATTGAACAATAATTTTGATACATCCTGTAGAAATAAATTATAGATGATGAAATGATACCCTATAACATAATAAATTTATTTTAGTTACCTAGTTTTTCACACCTCTTAGTATCTACTCTTTTTTTTACACCTTTTTCATAATATGAACCACTAACGAGCTCTTTCCCTTTCTCTCTCTATCTATCCCTCTCTCTCTCTCTCCATATCTCATCTTTCTTCCTCTCTCCCTCTCTCTCTCCATATCTCATATTCCTTTCTCTCTCTCTCTCTCCATATCTCATCTTTCTTCCCCTATCTCTCCCTCTTACCCTCTCCTCTCTCTCTTTCTACATTTCTCCTCTTTCTTCCTCGAGGAGAGATAGAGCGAAATAGAATATGAGGGGAAAGGAGAGAGAGAGGAGAGGGAGAGAGAGGAGAGGGAGAGAGAGAGAGAGAGAGAGAGAGAGAGATGAAGAGGTGGAGTATGAGAGGCTCTTGAAATGACGGTGGCTTTT
>NW_007407357.1:0-683 GCF_000475195.1 Diaphorina citri
TTACTGACCTCTGAATTAGGAACAGTGCTGCGCTCTCGTTGTTTTCATCAATAGCGCGATGTAGCAAGGTTTGCAGGCAACCATCCGGCCCTTCCCCCCAGTCATCCGTGTCCACTCCATATCGTACCAGAACCTAGATTAGAATAGAATGGAATAGAATATAAATAGAATAGAATAGAAAAGAATAGAATAGAATAGAAGAGAATAAAATAGAATAGAATATACCTTGTATATTGTTTATCGTGTTCAAATAGGATTGAAAAGTCCCTTTACCTGCGTCCCACAAACACATACATATTTTAAGTTTGAGAGAAGAAAAAATTTACCCGTGCAATATTTTCAGTGCCATACTCCAGACTGGACCATAGGGGGCACCCAGTACTCATATCTACCCCTCGCTTACACAACGCCTCCACCACTGGTTCTAAACTATCATCTGATAGACACAGGTCCAGTGCTGACTTTCTATCTGCAGTCCTGTGAAGAGAATATTGATGAAATTTTAATCAATAAATAATTAAATACTTTTAGGGCAATATTTATGAACAAAATACTGGCTCTCAAGCTGCACTGAAGCAATAGTTCCAAACTATCATCTGATAGACATAGGTCCAATGCCGACTTTCTGTCTGCAGTCCTGTAAAACCAAAATTGATAATAAGGATTTTTTTAATCAATAAATA
>NW_007407358.1:0-683 GCF_000475195.1 Diaphorina citri
AATATTGGAAAAGCTACTAAAATCAAATTTATTGATATTAAGTTTTCCAATTCAGGGCTAAACTCAAAGTTCGAAAGGAGTTTGAATTTTTTTCCAATGAATAAGAGGTTTTTCAAACTCGCATAAAATGGTACAATTACATACAAATATAATTTTCAATCTATGTATTTGCATTTGCAGTCTACTGTTCAAACTTCACAATCTACATCACACTTTGTGTATTAACGGAAAAAGATGAGACATTTTTTGCAGGCAATGAATAAATAATGGTGAAAAGCTGCCTACAAAAGTGTCATCGAGGATTTCAAAAGGTAAATAAATAATGAAAATTTGAAAATATTTCTATTTTCAGCAAAAGCTAACTACATTGAGATTTGAAATGCTCCTGAAGTAAAGATTTTTTTCAAGTTTTCTTTTCTTTTATTTCTGAATCTCCCATGAGATCTTCAACTGCAGAAGGATAAAAAGTATTCAAGGGAATGGCAGATTCATTTTGATAAAAAATGCAATAAGGGTATTACTTTAATTTTAAAAGCGGACAAGAAGTCCATGCTAAAAAATTCGATACTCAGGATGGATCCTGAGTCCTGGCCTTATGCTTTTATCATGCTGTACCCGTAAGTCACGTGCTTTTTCATAAAAAAAGTGGCTTTAACCCAGTTTAGATTAGCAGCTAAATGGCC
>NW_007407359.1:0-683 GCF_000475195.1 Diaphorina citri
ACTTCCACAGACAAAGAGGACGGCATATCGGGAGGCCCTGGAAACAAGAAGAAAAGTTAGTGAAGATAGCTGCAACCTAAAAGTAAATTGCAAATAAATAAATAAAATACAACGTGATTGAACGGACAGTAAAAGGATAAATTAGACAGCAAAGATAGCACATTGGAGGAACCGGTTCCCAAAAGATCAAAAGTTAAGCAACGTTGCGTGTAGTTGGTAACCGGATGGGTGACCATCTGGGCAATATTCTGCTGTTGTTGGCAGTTAAAAATGGGAATTCCCGTAAATTTATACAAACAAAAAAGAGAAATGAAGAAAGATTCAGTGGGTGACTAAATTAATGAGTGAGTGAGTAAATGAATGAGTGATTGACAAAAAGAAGGCTTTCGACCTACTTGCGTGATCAAACCCAAGCAGCATATGAGTTAGTGACTGAGTGAATTAATTTGTGAGTGAGTGAGTGAATTAATGAGTGAGTGATTGACTGAGAGAAAGCTTTCGACTTACTGGCCTGATCAAATCCAAGCAGCATCTTCTTGAGCCCCTTGCACCTTCGTTCCCACAGGGCTAGGGTCTTGTCACTCCTATCTGAGTCGGCCACACTAATAGAGCCCCTGTTAATGGACAGGGTGGAGTGATGGTGACTGTTGTGGTCCAGTAGGCAGGTGCCCCCTAACTCGTGA
>NW_007407360.1:0-683 GCF_000475195.1 Diaphorina citri
AATCTTGGTAGCACATAGCGTCGCTAGAGTATTAATAGGCAAAGGAACATTTGAAATGAGCTGGAGTGGTAAATCAAAGCCAATAGAACTGACTGTCACGTGGGCGTCTCCTCGTATTCTCCAAGAAAACGTGCCTGCGAAAAAGAAAGTTAATGAGTAAAATAGTGCTTGTTTATCCATATGGACCTTTTGGACTAATCGTGATTTCATTCATGGTGCTATCGCGGTATTCGCTGTAAAAAGACGTTGCTGAATCTTGGTCTAGTCCGAAATAGGTACCTACTTTAGAATTACGTATATTATGTAAGTTTTGTTTCTCCGATTCTCTGTAGTTTTTGCTGTCCAAAGACAATATAAATTCTTTCTGTAATGTCTGTCTTCCATTAGGATTAAGTTTGTAGGTTTGTTCTGCTAAAGGTATTGTTTTGTAGGTATTTATTTTGTATTTCTGTTTCTATTTCCATGTCTAGTACCTAGCTACATAAGTATTGTAAGTTTTGTAAATACTTAAAAGTCAGTGAATAAATTTTGTACCCTGTATTCCGTACTTCTTCTTGACGTGTTTTTACTGTCTGGGTAGCATTTTATCATTGAGAAAGAGGTCAAGATCTCGTAGGTACAGAGGTTTGATAGAGGGAACTGTAACTGGCAAGGTCTTATGGTCCCGAAATCAAAGAGAGAAG
>NW_007407361.1:0-683 GCF_000475195.1 Diaphorina citri
ATAAAATCCGCCCCGGGCGGGAATCGAACCCGCGGCCTAGCGCTTACAAGGCAGACGCACTACCAACTGAGCTAACTAAGCTGGCTATCATCAATCTTGAACTAGCTTTAATTATTGTCTAGTGGTAGGTCTTAAAGTGTGTCCACACATAGTTGACCGGCCGTCGATCACTGAACTGTCCACACTGCCTCAACAACATAGATTCACCTCGTCGATCGATGGCGACAGACGGTCTACTATGTTTGGCCACACCTTTATGTGGACAGGGAAAAGGTTCTAGTTCAATGTACAAAGAAAAATCTGGACTCCAAAGGGTTAAAAATCCTAACAATATGTCCACACTGCCTCAACAACATAGATTCACCTCGTCGATCGATGGCGACAGACGGTCTACTATGTTTGGACACACCTCCATAATTATCTGTAACCGTTTAGTCGGTATAGCTGAAAACCGCCAAAAAATGGTCAAAATCCGTCCAAAAGTGGTCAAAATACCGCCAAGCGCAGCACCTATCTCAACTAAAAGTTTCGTGTCGCATCCTTGTCACATTTGACAGCTACATACCAAATTTCAAGTCTCTAGCTCTTACCGTTCTCGAGATATTTATTTGAGTATTATTTTACCCTAACTTTTACCATATCTCTAACCGTTTAGTCGGTATAGCTGAAAACCGCCAAAAAAA
>NW_007407362.1:0-683 GCF_000475195.1 Diaphorina citri
AAATTACAACTTTTTAAGCAATAAATAAGCATAAAAAATTAAGAAAAACGAAATGAAAAATCACGTAATCTAATCCTTATGTTTTGAACTTTTGATTAGTCGGAAAGTCGGAATTTGTCGGAAATAGTCGGAATTCGGAAATAGTCGGAATCCTGAGCCGTGATAAAAAGGGGAAATTTTCTTCAGGTTTTTATTCCCTCGACCCTCGATAAGATTCCCTCTCAACTAGTGATGGGCCGAGTGAATGATTTTACTCGAGTGGACTCGAGTTTGACTTCACTCGAGTCCTAATCGATTATTATTTTGTTCAACTCGAGTGGAAAAAAAACTATTCATTGGGTTCTCTGACCCGAGTTCACTCGCGCACTCGCCACATATTTATGATGACGCACGATATTGAACTGCTGACCTCCGTGGCCGAGTAAGTATCACAATTGAGTACACCTACCTACTTTAATTGAGTAGCGATCAGTGCTGGCATTACTAGGCGCTTAGTGAGGCACACTAGGCAGGCACTGTGATACAGGGTGGCACAGAATGTTATATTTTTATAATTCTTCTCATTTTTACAACTTTTATTTTATGAAATGATTCTAGAAGGTTGGGGAATTTTTTCTATACTATTCAAGAAAAATGAGGCTTTGAAAATGCTGTCCATATTCAATGTCGCAAATTCGGGCTTT
>NW_007407363.1:0-683 GCF_000475195.1 Diaphorina citri
TCTTCTTCTTCTTCTTCTTCTTCTTCTTCTTCTTCTTCTTCTTCTTCTTCTTCGTCTTCTTCTTCGTCTTCTTCTTCTCTTCTTCTTCTTCTTCGTCTTCTTCTTCTTCTCCTTCTCCTTTAAGCTTATAAGAATACCTACCACCTATAAAGGTAGTACCTACATGTAGGTAATAGATAATTAATAGGTGTGGGTACCTACCTTAGTCGGTGGCCTAACGTCAAAAAAGCTGCATTTCGTCAGGAAAGCACCAAATTTGGCATGGACCTTTATTTGGACCATATAAAACTGAGAGGAGAGGGAGAAATAGAAGTATATTATCTTTTCAAGCGACAACGAGAACAAAAATCAACGAACGATTCAAACATTCAAAACATGCTTCATAGTCGGTGGCCTAACGTCAAAAAAGCTGCATTTCGTCAGGAAAGCACCAAATTTGGCATGGACCTTTATTTGGACCATATAAAACTTTTAGGAAGGGGTGACACCGAAAACCATGTATACGAACAAAATGGCGGCCTTTTTTCCAAAATGGCGGCCAAAAAAAGGGGTTTTTTGAGAATAACTCGTTTCCGATAAAAAATTTCTAATAACAATAAATTAGAAAGTTGTTTGTCTTTTTAAGAATATCTCGTTTCCGATAAAAATTTTCTAATAACAATAAATTAGAAAGTTGTTTGTCT
>NW_007407364.1:0-683 GCF_000475195.1 Diaphorina citri
ACTTTTGTCAACATGGTTGTCAATGTTGGTTCACATTCAACAAAGTTAGCTGTTTTCTTTGTGAATGTTGAGTCATCAGCAAACAAAACAGATTCTGTATCATTCATAAAGTCAGGGATGTCATTAATATAAATAAGGAACAATGTTACTCCTAAAATCGAACCTTGAGGTACTCCAGACGTGATATGACTCATGTGTGAAAGATCTTGATCAGCAGCTGACTCAAGAATGAATTGATCAGCACCTGACTCATTATCTGATCTTATCTGATTGGACAGTTCATGGGACTTGTTTTTAGTTCGATATAGCCTGACATATTGTTTACGCTGTGCAAGATAAGATTGTATGAAATGCAAGCTTGACTGATCAAAGTTATATTTAGCTAACTTTTCTATCATGATGTCATGAGAAACGGTGTCAAATGCTTTGCTGACGTCACACAGGAGGGTACAGGCATATTTTTTTTCTTCATATATTGTCAAAATATTGTCAATCAATTTTAACACAGCATCAGAAGTAGATCTATTAGCACGGAATCCGAATTGTGAGTTTGAAAATAAATTGTTAACAGTGAAATATTCCGTGATCTGTAGCTTTGCTATTTTCTCGAATATTTTGGAGAAAATAGGAAGAACAGATATAGGTCTATAGTTTTCTATAAGTTTTTGACTACCTTTTTTGGG
>NW_007407365.1:0-683 GCF_000475195.1 Diaphorina citri
GGGAATCGAACCCGCGGCCTAGCGCTTACAAGGCAGACGCACTACCAACGTCTTTTTTTAATTATTGTTCTAATTTTATTTTAGAGAAATCAAAAAGAGAAAGAGTACTCTCACTTTCTGTCAACTTTCGGAGGATTCTCTTTGAAGAGTTTCTGAAAAAGGAACTGGAGTAGCCAGATGAATAATGGTGATGGATAAACTTGGCAGAGAGAGACAATGGTGCATACATTTCCAGCTTAAAACCTTAAACAGATACCAAGATGTAGGTAGAAATAGATAGGATGTAGGTAAAATATTCATTTAATTTTAATCCTAGAGTTGCCTGATTTTTATTCACGGAATACGGAATAAATAATCAGAGCTAAGCCTTTGAATCAAAACTACTCTACGGTCAGAAAACTTAATCCGTTTTAAGTAACCATACTTTCCTTCCTATAGGATAAGGAAAGTAAAAAGGAAGGAATCAGATATAGGAGAGGAGGATCCACTTTTAACGTGCTGTTAAAGCGCATAAAAAAAGAAAGCATATTAATTGAAGGCTTGTCTTGTCTCAAATGTCTTTCCTCGACACACCATACTAATTTTCATGACTTGTCTTGAGGAATCTATCTCCAAATTTGAAGTCCACTGCACTGATCACTTCAACCACTTGTGGGACATTTTTGTAGCTCCTGGCAGATTTT
>NW_007407366.1:0-683 GCF_000475195.1 Diaphorina citri
TGGTGCTGCTGCTGTTGGCTTTTCTACTTTTTCACTTGAATCTTGAGCTTCATGAATTATAGGGTGTTTCACTTTTGGGATTGCCACTGTTGGCTTTTCTACTTTTTCACTTGAATCTTGATCCTCATGTATTATAGGGTGTTTCGCTTTTGGAATTGTCACTGTTTCCACTTTTTTGCTTGAATAGTGATCTTCATGTACTTTAGGGTGTTTCACTTTTGTCGTTGCTGCTGTTGGCTTTTCTATTTTTTCACTTGAATCTTGATCTTCATGTATTATAGGGTGTTTCACTTTTGCTATTGCCGTTGTTGGCTTTTCTACCTTTTCTCTTGAATCTTGATCCTCTTGTATTATAGGGTGTTTCACTTTTGGCTTTTCTACTTTTTCACTTGAATCTTGATCTTCATGTATTATAGGTTGTTTCACTTTTGGTGCTGCTGCTGTTGGCTTTTCTACTTTTTCACTTGAATCTTGAGCTTCATGAATTATAGGGTGTTTCACTTTTGGCTTTTCTACTTTTTCACTTGAATCTTGAGCTTCATGAATTATAGGGTGTTTCACTTTTTGTATTGCTGCTGTTGGCTTTTCTACTTTTTCACCTGAATCTTGATCTTCATGTATTATAGGGTGTTTCACTTTTGCTATTGCCGTTGTTGGCTTTTCTACTTTTTCTCTTGAATCTT
>NW_007407367.1:0-683 GCF_000475195.1 Diaphorina citri
TCTGAATTTTGTAATAGTTAGGGCCGGAATGCCACTTTGAGATAATCAATCACGAATGTTATTAATCAACCAATCGGGCAGGATTTTTGATCAAAGTTTAAAATGTTGCATTCTGATTGGTTTATTTAAGCAGTGAATTTTGGTAAGCTCCTGTTGCATATACCTTCATTCAATACTGGATACATCCTATATTTCCCTCCTATAAATCTATAAATCATTCGAAATAATGGCCCAAATGTGTACTTTCATTTTATGGAGCCTAGTTTTCTCTCCAAGGTGACCTATTCTCATCTCTCCCACTCTCAAGAGAAAGATCACAATAGATCGTCATCGTCAGGAAATTGTTCTCATCTCTCAATACCTCTCTCCCACTCTCAAGAGAAAGATCACAATAGATCGTCATCGTCAGGAAATTCACAATTATCGCGACATATGAGTGGTTCAAACTAGAGGTACCTTGGCTGTATGACTGTATGTACTAGTATATGGGTCAGTGAATAAATCATAGAGATAATTAGAAGTTGGACCGATCTCTTAGTTCTAGTACTATGTGAGATCTCTGTCGTTAATTACTGATCAATAAATCAGCGCTTCAAGTACCAAGTTGACACCTGAGACCTTTAGCTACCATATCCACTGTTTGTTAGGGTCTTCTTCTTATTTTTCTTCGCCTTTTTCCGTGT
>NW_007407368.1:0-683 GCF_000475195.1 Diaphorina citri
GTTTATTTACCATTATCTATTTTACCTATTATGGTGGTTGAAGGTGAACAGTGTTCACTGAACACTATTTCATACATAGCTAACTAATATTCATTTATCTTCTTATGATTTCAGGTAAGCTTTTGTCATAATGAAAATCAGCTACTACTGCCAAAATGTTGACGGGTAAGTTTTCTCCTCCTATCTTGAGAACTTTCATAAAGCGGGAAAGAACAAAAGTGAATTTTTCCTAAGAAAACAAACGTCTATCGAAATTCTAAATTTCAAAGAAGTTTAGCAACACTCACATACTCGAACACATGGATGGTAACTTTCTTGAATTCAAAAAATTATGCAAAAATGTGCAAGACGAAAAGAAATTCGAAACTGTAACTCAAACCTCACTTCGGAACAATAGGCGAGAGCACATTTGCCTAATACCTATGTGTCTCACCTTATTGAAACCACATGCCTGACCGCAAGCTATAGGTATTTAATTGTTTTCTGTGAAATCTGAACGACAAAATATCCCAGAAACACAATGCAATGCAATGTGTCAAAATGCAAGAAACGTTCCGTATGCAGAAAATTATTGTGCAAATATGCAATGATTGCAAAGAAAGAACAACATGATGTTGAAAATTGATTCTGACAAGAGAACCACAAGCACACACAAAGAACCCGTATAATTTATCTTTCTCTCT
>NW_007407369.1:0-683 GCF_000475195.1 Diaphorina citri
TACTGATTTTCTCTAATCACGATCGAATAAACTACGGGCTAAAAAATTCCCGGAGGGACGGACCCAGCTTGTTTTTCTATGCAGCTCTACACAATTCGGCACTAGGTACCTACACAATTTGAAGAGTCACTAACAACTCTCTATTTTATCTATCTAAAAGGGCAAGTATTCAAGAAATGGAAAAAGATAGAGTGGGCTAGAGAAAGACCTAAAATAAAACCAATATTTTGTACGTGTTAGTGGATGCGCCATTTACCTTACCTGTGTCACTTTATTTTATTTTATTCCATTCCGATTTTTTACTTCATATGTTATTTCTATTCCATTTCAGTTTATTTTACGTTCATATTAATTTCTCACCTCCAGGTCCTCCAGATTGATGCAGTCTGAATAGTTGGACCAGATTTTGCCAGACACAGGATGTCTGTACCAGGTACCATTTTCTGTGCAATCCTTGTGACCAAATCCTAAGAACAGAAATAATAAAGACAGGTATTATTTTTTATTCTAATGTCTAATCTTAATGGTTCAGTGAATTGTGAAACTTATTGAGAAGAAATATACCTATATTCTAGATCGGACGAAACATCTAATGAGTTGTTTTGTTGCGTAGGTACATTCCGTTTTGAAAATTTACCGGATTTTATGTCAAAAAAAAAAAAAAAAAAAAAAAAAAAAAAAAA
>NW_007407370.1:0-683 GCF_000475195.1 Diaphorina citri
GAGGAAAAGAGGGTAACACTGCTTACCGCTCAGCCCCCAAGGCCTTTCCTTTTGCAACTGGCGGAAAGGTTTTCCTCGTGGAAAAAACTAGTAAACACCCTAGTGTTTGTTTTTCGTTTTATAAAGAAGCTGCCTCGTAGAATTGGCATAGAGGTGGCAGATGTGGAATTTGTGGAGAAGCGTTTGTGGTTGGCTATACAGAAGATTCACTTCCACAAATTGGATGCCTTCCAGAAGTTGACACCCTTCAAGGACGAAGAAGGCCTCGTCCGAGTTGGGGGACGTTTGCATAATGCCTCCCTGAATTATGGTCAGAAGCATCCGCTGTTGCTTCCCAAGAACGAGCACGTAGTTCATCTTTTGATTACTCATGTACATCAATCTAACCTCCACACAGGTCCCTCTCTTTTATTGTCTATTTTGAGACAAAAATATTGGATTCTGGCCGCAAGGCCCCTTGTTAGAAAATTAGTCCAATCTTGTACTCGATGTTTTAGATTTGACCCCAAATCAAACACCCCCCTTATGGGAGATTTGCCAAAGTTCAGAGTGCAAGAAGTGAAGCCTTTCACCAACACTGGAGTAGACTTTGCCGGTCCGTTCTCCATAACCTTGTCGAAACATCGAGGCGTACGTACTCAGAAAGCTTATCTTTGCCTTTTTATTTGTTTAGCAACCAAGGC
>NW_007407371.1:0-683 GCF_000475195.1 Diaphorina citri
ACCAGATGCACAACGAGTCGCCCCTGGCCAAGCTGGCCTCCTTCGGGAGTGATTTCTCCTCAGGTAAGATGATGCTAAGTCCCTGACAAATGTTATTGTCCATTTTCACAGTTATCTGTTCCCAGTGCCCAAAAAACCCATTTATAATCAAGCAAGGTCTTTTGATGTAACATTATGGTAGGGTTTCACCAACCTCCTTTTTGCTCCTTACAGCCTATTAGCTTAACAGCCCTGTTGGGCCTATACAAATCAAATGGCACTAATCAACAGGCCTTCTAGGAGATGAAAAAACATTGGTGAAATCCACTGTAAGTATTATGTTCTTAAACCCATAAAATACACGAGACCTTGTTTAAACTGCTGGGGTAAAGGGACTTTTTAGTCTCTCTCATTCGAGCAGGATAAACAAGGTTATCTACTCGGTTGAACATTGAACGGATCAGAGTTCCAGCGCATGCGTAGAAAATCTAATGGTTAGGACCAAAATCCGAGTTGAAACTTGACCAAGTTGGATTATAAGACCTCTTGGATTGACCAATCAGATTTAGTGATGGGAAAAATGAAACTTTTCAGGGCTCCGGATCCCAGGTTTCGAAACGCTCTAGGGTTTCGGATCTGAGTTCCGAAACTGAAACCGAAACCTTGAAACCTTCGGGTCCGTTACGTAACGAAGCAGACTAAGC
>NW_007407372.1:0-683 GCF_000475195.1 Diaphorina citri
ACAAGGATTTGGTGTGGCTCATTTGCAAAGGTACACTTATAACGCACGAAAGTCTCAGAGCAAAGGTGTGTATTTTGTTTTCAAAAAGCTTAGTTGGTTCTATTGATTTGATATGATCCAACTTTTGCGACCTAAATTTTAATTACCTAGATCACTATTCAATCAATCATGGTATCTTTATATTCTTCTTTCTTTAGGAACAGGATATGTTTAATAGTTAATTAATTTATCATATTTATGTAAGTAGGTATACTTATCTATCTTTTCTTCATATTATACTACCAATAACTGTTATTGTAGTTGAAGTCCTGATTTAAAAGAGGATAAAATATCTGCTTCTATGGGGATTTGAAACCAAGCACTAAAAGGAATATACAACTCACTTGTTTTCGCTAATTCATTAACCCCTCCAGTACTCACGTGCCACTCAGGAGTCCGACTCAGGATTAAGAATAATTATTTTGAATTTTATATGATTTAGATTAGAAATTGACCATTGTACAATGTACTTTCATGTATTTTATGTGCAAATAAAACGTATATTCTATTCGGTGTTCACATCATTTTCAGGGGGAATATTCATTTCTTGGAGACACGCGGGTTAAGTTTGACTCACTGACGAGAGCGCGGAATTACGTGGAACACCGAATCTTCTATCATCCCCCGTCCCAAACCAAACTTGA
>NW_007407373.1:0-683 GCF_000475195.1 Diaphorina citri
AAATAAAGAATGAAAAAGTTACAAAAGAATATAATTTTATAATATGAAAAGGTACTAAGGTATCATTCATAGAGCTTTTGAAAAGGATATATTGTGGTTAGAAACGGGAAGAAGGATAATATAATATTTGGACACATCAATGAAAGAAAAGGATTTGGAGCTTTTGCGGTTTTCGTGAAGCATTAAGAACACACGGGAAGAAGGATAATATAATATTTGGACACATCTATGAAAGAAAAGGATTTGGAGCTTTTGCGGTTTTCGTGAAGCATTCAGAACACATCACGTCAGAAGGTACAATAAAACCTGGCATTGTTACAAAGAAATTTCCGTCCTGTTACACAGCAACCTGTCACTGTTAGTGGGAAGAAGGATAATATAATATTTGGACACATCAATGAAAGAAAAGGATTTGGAGCTTTTGCGGTTTTCGTGAAGCATTAAGAACACATCACGTCAGAAGGTACAATAAAACCTGGCATTGTTACAAAGAAATTTCCGTCCTGTTACACAGCAACCTGTCACTGTTAGGCCAGCCAGTCACTATCAGGTAGACCTGACAGGTACGGTTGAAAAGGTCCGTCTGTCAGGTTTACCTGATATCCGATAGTGAGTGGATGACCTTACACTGAAACACACAGCACTTGATCCTGAATCCTGATCCTGATAGACAAGAAATTAAG
>NW_007407374.1:0-683 GCF_000475195.1 Diaphorina citri
CAACAAAAAATATTGCAAATCATTGTCGCGGGAAAATGAAAAATAAGGGAAAAGTGTTTTTCCTTTTGCATTTTTGTTATGATATATTTCACCAAGTTCAATCATTATCTCATAGGGCGCGTAGCAATAAATTTTGAGTTTCAATAAAAAATTTCTTTCTTAGGGCAATTTTCGCGGAGATTTTGGAAGTAAGTAAGGATTTTTTTCAAAAAAGAGAAAAAAGGACATACTCGTAAGAGTCGTAAGTAGATATCTAGCTTAAGCATTCTTTTGCTCAGGTAGGTATTCTAACCTCACAGGAGAGGAAAAAACACCCGATAAACAACACCTAGGTAATTAACACTTTGTCTCATTAACTACTTACATAATTATTTTAGTAAAGCTAACATGAAATCTTTCGTGTGTACAAAACAAACTTTGAAAAATGACGCAATTAAAAATTGGTAAAAATGCAAAGAAAATAACAGAAGAATTCATTTAGGTAAAATCAATTTTCTTTACGTACGATCAGTTAGTTAGCCGTAGCAAATACATCAAGTAGGTGCAAAAGGGTTCCAATCACCAATAAGTAAGTAAGGGGTTTTAAAAACCTATGAATTTGAAAAATTGGTACGAAAATTTTCCAGTATTTTTGTCAATTTTCCAAAGGGACAACCTGACTGAAGTTTATAAGCGACTTTTCT
>NW_007407375.1:0-683 GCF_000475195.1 Diaphorina citri
GTTTTGTAGTGGCTTATTCAAAATGTCTTTAAGTGATCATATTTTGTAGTGGCTTATTCAAAATGTCTTTAAGTGATCGTGTTTTGTAGTGGCTTATTAAAAATGTCTTTAAGTGATCATATTTTGTAGTGGCTTATTCAAAATGTCTTTACGTGATCATGTTTTGTAGTGGCTTATTAAAAATGTCTTTAAGTGATCACATTTTGTAGTGGCTTAATCAAAATGTCTTTAAGTGATCATGTTTTGTAGTGGCTTATTCAAAATGTCTTTAGGTGATCATGTTTTGTAGTGGCTTATTAAAAATGTCTTTAAGTGATCATATTTTGTAGTGGCTTATTCAAAATGTCTTTACGTGATCATATTTTGTAGTGGCTTATTGAAAATGTCTTTAAGTGATCATGTTTTGTAGTGGCTTATTGAAAATGTCTTTAAGTGATCAAATTTTGTAGTGGCTTATTCGTGGTCCATTTGCAGTGAAGTTTGAAATTTTGACATGCCAGGATGGAGCATTACTGTTTAATGTTGTTGCTGGTGTTGTTGTTGTAGGGGCTTTAGCTATAGCCGGAAGATGATCACAAATTAGAGAAAATATCTCTTCTATCAGCCATACACTAAAGGTGGCGTTCCGATCCTAGCTGCCGGGCAGCGCGACCCGGCAGCGCTGCCGAGCTGTGCGGCCGCTG
>NW_007407376.1:0-683 GCF_000475195.1 Diaphorina citri
TCTATGTAATAGATTGAATTCCTACTGTAAATATGTCCCGCGGATCAATCTGCAATGATTAACTATGTGACTACCTAAAAAGGTTCGTAATTACCCACATAACTGTCAGCAGTTACCATCTATACCAGAGGTTGTTTAGCTTGCAGGCAGCAGGCTTGCACAATGCAATGCACAACAACATCCTATTGAAAGGAGTATCCTATTGAAATCGCTTTGAGCAAGAGGAACTATAAAATTCAAGGGGTTTGAAAATAATGTCACTGTAACTCAGCTAAGTTTTTTTTTACCCTCCTTTCTGTGACAAACTACCAGGCTCCTCACATTCACCTAGTCTGAGTGGGACCGGGAAAAGCCAGTAGCACGTGATTGCCTAGAATCCTAGATTATCACCAATCCAGATACCAAAAGGAGGGTTAAACCCTAAAGAAATGATTAATAACTCTCCTCTACTATCAGAAAATCCGTAAATCATGGACAACCATTGATTCTGTGACTCCTGGTAAATTCTAGGGTACCACAACCGTGGACCGTCTGTCTCAGAGTAAATTCTATGGTGCCACAACCGTGGACTCTGTCTCAGAGTAAATTCTATGGTGCCACAACCGTGGACTCTGTCTCTGAGTAAATTCTATGTTGCCCCAACTGTGGACTCTGTCTCAGAGTAAATTCTATGGTGCCACAAC
>NW_007407377.1:0-683 GCF_000475195.1 Diaphorina citri
AGATTTGTCTTCTTGATGAAATCAAGAACAGAGGATTCATCATTAGGTAAACAGGAATAAAGGTTATTTGGGGATCTAGGAAATTTCATTGAAGTTGAATTCTCTTCATAACTTCATAGCGATATAAGGGACTCACAAAGTCTAGGAGCATTCAAGACCTCCCCGGTGAAATATCTTAAAGGCTCACAGTGAAAGAAACATTTAGTGGTTGATTGGAAGAGCTTGCTACTTAAAAGAAAGCCGTTAAAAAAATTGATTATACACCTGTTTTAACCAAACGTTTTGTGTTGCATCCTTGTTACATTTGTGAACTACATACCAAATTTCAAGTCATTAGCTTATACCGTTCCCGAGATATTGTTAAATTACACCGAAAACCGCCAAAAAGCGGTAAAATGCCGCCAAGCGTTGTTCCCGAGATATTGTTAAATTACACCGAAAACCGCCAAAAAGCGGTAAAATGCCGCCAACCGTTGCACCGATCTTAACTAGCTCATACCGTCCCCGATATATTGTTAAATTACACCGAAAACCGCCAAAAAGCGGTAAAATGCCGCCAACCGTTGCACCGATCTTAACCAAAAAAGTTTCGTGTCTCATCATTATCACATTTGAAAGATACATACCAAATTTCAAGTCTCTAGCTCTTACCGTTCTCGAGATATTTTGTTTACAGACAGACA
>NW_007407378.1:0-683 GCF_000475195.1 Diaphorina citri
TGATTGATTGATTGATTGATTTAGGTACTTTATTTTACATAGAAATTATTACAATATTTCACCTCCTAAGCTAATTTCCAACTTATTTTAGAGGTGAGCTCCTCTCAAAAATTACATCAAATCATATTTTAATTTGTTTTTCTCAATTTCCAGGGAGGGGTTAAGGACAGAAAAGAGGGAAAAAGTAAACATTGATTAAAAAGAATGTAAAAAGTATGCCTAACTTTACTCTCATCCGCTATATTCATCTTTTTTTATATTAGCAATTTTGTTAAATTATCTGTCTAGTCTATTTTAGTTCTACAACTTTTCAATGCAAATTAATCTCTCTCTTCCTTTTCGTCTCTTTCTATCCCTCTCTCTCTCTCTTCCTTTTCGTCTCCTTCTATCCTCCGTTCTTTGTTTACTTTTAATACGAAACTTTTAATTAACTTTGTTCTCCTTTGGCTTCTTTTTCTTCCTCCCTCTTCTTCTTCTTCCTTTCTTTCCTTCCTTTTTTTTCTTCTACCTTTTCATCTTCTTGTTCTTCTTCTTTTCCTTCTTCTTGCATCCATTATACCTAATTGAGCCAACAATATTTTTTTTTTTCGAATTCTTTCCACATGAAATTGAAAAGAATAAGTAATTTTATGGTGGACGGTTTTTTTCCCGGAAATGCTGAATGATGACGTCACCTTTTGAAT
>NW_007407379.1:0-683 GCF_000475195.1 Diaphorina citri
GTAGGTGGCATATCTAAACGCCTTTCGAACCTCACAGCGCCATTCCGATTACGATTTTATAAATAGGGCTGGCTCTTGAGGATTAAAGTATTAAACGCGATCGGCGCTATTTTATCTCTATCTAAGCGCCTTTTCAAATAAAAAAGTGATTTATAATCAAAGTGTTTTATAATCGCGTGATCGGCACTACAAATGAGTCTACACTTATCTACTGTAAACATTCTTATTCAAATCCTATGGACTTCGAAATTGGTTCGCGCTTGGTTTTTCCACACGTTACTGATTTCTTCCTGATCGCCAAAATCCTTTTCTAAAGAGGTAGATACTCTGCTTTACCTTCCGTGAGATTGACTGGGTCAACATGTTTGGAAGGATTCGTTTGGATCCCTTTGGACGCCCAGGAACAATGTCTGGGCTCCTTTCAAGTCCAAAGCATATTTACAAGCAATGGAATCTTTCTTACTTCTCCGTATAGAGAGGAATCTTTGGAAGTTGACCATAACCCAAAAACATCGATTGGCGTGGAATGTTTCCAAAGTTTAGGCCAAGGACTCTTCCCTAGGACATTGGCCAAAGGTAATGCCACGACGCGTGAGCCAAAGAATCAACTAACCAAGAGTACATACCTGATTAACAAGGTCCAACTATGCCTGATTAACAAGGTGACTAGCATCCCTTTTGTC
>NW_007407380.1:0-683 GCF_000475195.1 Diaphorina citri
TGCTGCTGTAGACTTTGTTTATCGATTTTGTAACGATGATGATGATGAAAAAATGATGATGACGACGGTGATGATGGGGACTTGGTTTTCGGCAGCCATGTTTGAATCCTGTTATCTCTACTCTGCTTGTGTAATCGTGTTAAATTGTTTATTATATCGATGGCTTTAGATTTAGGTACTTGAAACTTCAGTTTAGTTATTCTAAGAAGTTTAGGGTTTCGGCAGCCATGTTGGAATGCTGTTATCTCTATTGTTCATATTTTGATGAATTTAGATTTACTTTAGGTTGTGATTTCAGACTTTGTGATGAGGTATTGAATGATTTAGATAAGGTTAGGAAGTAGGAAGGGTTTGTGTAGGATCATTGGATGGAAGTTTAAGTCGGGGTTCCGGGCGCCATGTTGGAATGCTGTTATATCTACTTGCTTTTGTAAGCGGGTTGAATTGTTCATTTCATCGATGGCTTTTAGATTTCAGACAATAGTTTCAATCAAGAATGCATAAATAACATTTTCCTAGTTTTTCCTAAACTTTTTTGAGACTATGAATGTCTTTTTTTTTAACCTCTTTTGTAATTCGATTGTATAACTATTGGTTTCTGCTTCTCTAACCACTCCCCGTCTGTTTTCTGTTCTGTTTCCAGTCCCTGTTCACGGAGCACTTCGACAAGCATCCCATCATCA
>NW_007407381.1:0-683 GCF_000475195.1 Diaphorina citri
CAGGAGGGGGGGGGGTCGGAAGATCCTAATAAATTCCTAATGAGATGAGAGAGGTAAGGGAGAGGTAAAGAAAGAGAGAGAAGGGGGTTAGAGAGAGAGAGAGAGTGAGAAGGAAAGGATTTCGAAATTAGGCGTATCTACCTACCTACACCTACAGTTCATCCAGATCAATGTGACAGCAATGAGTCATCAACCCAATCAGATTGCAGGAAATCCTTACATTGTTGCAATTCAGGTAAAGTTCTATTTTTGATAAACTCTCTCTTCAAAAATGCAGAGGTAGCTCGAAGCTCGAAGTTCAGAGGTTGGATTCCAGAACAGGTAAGGTGGATATCGCCTTACCTGACTTTGTTTCACTGTCGGAGGAAGCACTGTGCAAAATTAACTCCCCTTTTAGAGATTCTCTACCATTGCACATGTGACATGTTTGGCAACAATGCCCATTTCTTGCTGTCACATTGATCTGGACACACTATAATACCCCAAACTATGTATTTAAGTGCCCTGGTAATAATACAGCTATATGCTATAGGTAACTATGAGTAAGTACTGAGAGGAGAGAAGTCATTAATTTGTGACGAGCATTCATGCTTGACACACTTTTTAGAGGTTTGACAGAGGGAACTGTAACTGCTAAGGTCTTATCGTCCCGAAATCGAAGAGAAAAGGAAGACAGGATAGGA
>NW_007407382.1:0-683 GCF_000475195.1 Diaphorina citri
TAAGTACAAAAAAAAGGGATCTAGGGTACTTAGGTAGGTATTGTATTATGCATAATTATCTACTCTAGTCTTAACTTTCTACAATAGCATAAAAAAAATTTCTTTCTTCTTTAACGATCGTTTAATTTTAAGTACTCTCAGTGGTGTGTGGTGAAATTTTTAAAAGGAGAAGCTCTATAAAGCTATAGAGTACTATAGACCCATTTACAGTAGGTTAGGTTCACTACTGTCTTATCCTCGGAACGTAAAAAAAAAGACATCTCCACTAACCTTTGTTATGTTGCACATTGCATACTCAAATAGTTACAGGGCGTTCATACAATTCGTAAGAAACCATTGCAGCTCGGACTTTGGTCTTCACAGCTTCTTCAAAAGGTCAAGCTTCAAATCTTTACGATTGCATTATTATACTTAACAGAGTTAACCCTAACCCCATCTGCAACACCAGTCTTCTTTTGCTGGAAAGTTGGAAACTTGGATAAATCCCCATCCTTCCACCTATTTTTTTCTGATAATTGTTACAACTTTTCTGGTTTTTGCTACAATTTTTCTGATAATTGTTACAATTTTTTCTGATAATTGCTACATTTTTTCTGATAATTGTAAGTTACAACACAAACCCTTCAAGCTAACTAGGCTGCAGAATACTCCACTGATTCTCGGTTTTCTTTTGTAGGGCCATG
>NW_007407383.1:0-683 GCF_000475195.1 Diaphorina citri
CTTGCATTTCCTCTCTTAAATTCTTTCCTTGCACGTCATCTCCCATTTCATCCTTATTTTCTACCCATATCTCTCCTTTTTTTGTCCTTCTCTGTTCCTGTTCTTATGGTGTTCCCGACAAACTTTGCTCATATAAGTAGGCTTGCCAAACGTCCCGAATTGGCCGGGACAGTCCCAAATTTCAGGGGGTGTCCCGTCGTCCCGTTCAGTTTTTCATTTTGGGGCGTTTTGTCCCGAATTTCCGTTTTTGTCCCAGAAAAAATTCGGGACGCGTTTTTTAACTTTAAAATTAGGTACCTCTATAAATCAGAATTTGTTCTTAACTTGTTTGCTAAACCTTTATAAACGAGAAAATGTTGTATTAAACCGCCTTAAACGAAAAAATGAGCTGGTCCCTTGGATTCTCGTTTATCCAGGTTCGACTGTATTTTGTTTATCTGTTTTTAATAATAGGTATGTTACCTATCACCTATCGTACCTATGTACATATCGTACCTATGTGATTTCGCGATTATGTTCGCGGATTTGGCGATTATGTTCGCCGATTTGGCGATTATGTTCGCGGATTTGGCGATTATGTTCGCCGAACTATGTGATTTCGCGAATATGTTCGCGGATTTGCCGATTATGTTCGCGGATTTGGCGATTATGTTCGCGGATTTGGCGATTATGTTCGCGGATTT
>NW_007407384.1:0-683 GCF_000475195.1 Diaphorina citri
CATTATTAAAGTTTCGTATTTGCAGCTCATTAAAATTCAAATGGTCAATACAGTGTAGAAGAGAGAGAGAGAGAGAGATAAAGAGAGCTGAGGGAGAGAGAGAGATAAAGAGAGCTGAGGGAGAGAGAGGGAGATGTAGAGAGAGAGAGAGAGAGAGAGAGAGAGAGAGACGGGGATGGAGAGGGATAAAGATAGAGTTGAGAGAGATAGAGAAAGAAAGAGGGAGGGAGAGATAGGGTTGACATATTGACAGGAGTATAGAAGACAAGGGTGAGTACCTGGGGGACATTTGTCTGGGATCAGTGGAGAAGTTGTAATGGGGGTCGGAGAACCCCCAAATGTAGATAACCTTTTTTATCCTGCTCGAATAGAACTGAGGTGTTCCTTTGAAACAAATAGTTTCAAAGGAATTCGTAAAAAAGAAAATCAGGTCGCAACTGGCGAATTTAAAAACATTCTGCATTTAGTGAACGTCCAGAATGGTAATGAAGTTCGTTGTTTTCATAGTTATTGAATAATTTTACAATTTGAGCCTACAATAACGGAAAGATAGGAAAGATTTTCTTCTTATTCTTTTTTTCTTCTTCTTCTTCTTCTTCTTCTTATTCACAAAGCTTTCTCAAAGTTATGTTGGTTAAGAAACCTAGAGTAGGTATATGAGAAGTTGATATTATAAAAACTTC
>NW_007407385.1:0-683 GCF_000475195.1 Diaphorina citri
GAAGTTTCATGTGGTCGTAAAACGGAGCCATAAATTTTTGGGAAAAGAAGTTCTCTTTGGGTCTTCCATATTGGTAACGGTGTGTGGTTATGTGTTTTAATTTAGCTTATGCATTTCTTTGGGTCTTCATTTTCTGACGAAATGTGTGGCGTAATCACACAGTCTTTGTGCCTCAGATTTATGGTATAAATTTGGATTTTAATAGCGACCGGTGTCAGCATGGTAGGTAAACATTGGATTTTAGGATTATTGAGATATGTATTGGGAAAATCCTACAATTGGGAAAATCCTACAGTTGCATTTTTTACTTTTTTTTTGCTTTTGAACATTCTTCTGGCACAGTTAGCTTTGCCCGTCGAATAGAAAGAATTATTATAATATTATCATTATTATTATTTTTAATAATAATTTTTGATAGAGGGAATTGGAACTGGCAAGTTCTTATCGTCCCGAAAGCGAAGAGAGAAGAAGGACAGGATAGGAAAAAGCCAGCCGTTCCGAGCACGGACCTTAAGTTCTTATCGTCCCGAAAGCGAAGAGAGAAGAAAGACAGGATAGGAAAAAGCCAGCCGTTCCGAGCACGGACCTGAAAGTTTGTCCGGGGTGGGAATCGAACTCGCGACCTCGCCTACAAGACGCGCTACCTTCCGAGCTAACTAGTTTGGCAGAGATTCTGTTGGACC
>NW_007407386.1:0-683 GCF_000475195.1 Diaphorina citri
ATCTGCAACAGGTGGGATCGAAAAAGTGGTACCACTTCTGTTTTAAACCTTGAATTAAATTGGCGTTATCTAAATAAAAAGGTAAAACGCTATTTTACCAGTATGAGACCAATGTTGATTTAAGTTATTTTCATTTAGGTGGTAAAGTTTTTGTTCACTTGTTCAATATAAACTTTAAGGTTCATGTTGGAAATTTTCGTAAACTGTCCCAGATTTCCAACACGTTCACATTTAGAAAACATTGTCGGATTATAATGTTGGACTCTTGGACCACAATTTCCAATATGAGTGTGTAGAGTCTACAGTTGGGCAACGGAAATAATTAAAAAGGGAAATTAGAAATAACATACCATGTAGTATTTTGTATGTAGGCCATGCATC
Source organism: Diaphorina citri (assembly GCF_000475195.1). Classification (NCBI taxonomy): domain Eukaryota; kingdom Metazoa; phylum Arthropoda; class Insecta; order Hemiptera; family Psyllidae; genus Diaphorina; species Diaphorina citri. Next base: position 382 of record NW_007407386.1, read on the forward strand.
ACAAAATACCTCATTTCCTCTTCCAACTTTGGCTACACAAGTACACACATTTGTCTATCTACTAGCAAACTATCTTGTAGCTACTTTGAACATCTTGAATCTTGATGAATGACTCAGTCATGATGAAGGAAAGGAAAAAGGCAAATAACAAGATCAAGTAATATAATGAAATTTATTGCATGTCACTTTTCATTATGCTCTCAATATTTCTTCCAATCCTTTAATTTAAATTTTGTTGCCCTTATAAACTTGCCGCATTGCTCCAATTATTTTTCAATTTTATTGACATTTTTTTTTTTTTT
>NW_007407387.1:0-625 GCF_000475195.1 Diaphorina citri
TAAAATTGCGTGTAATTGGTATTTTATGAGGTATGAATGAATTCCTGAAATGGTTCCCACATAAATGTAATATGTGTTCCAATGATGAAAACGCAGAGATGACCAAAAACAAATCCCATTAGGACAGTATGAAAATATAAGCATAATACCTTAACAGTACAGAGTAGGTACACGGTACAGTTCCTTACATTAAACATAAAAAATCTGGTGTGAACATCACACGACTTTCCTCATCCTATTGAATGATGCTTATTTTGGGTGTTCTTGTTCTTATAACCAAACTTTTACAGTATCTCTAACCGTTTAGTCGCTATAGCTGAAAACCGCCAAAAAAAAAAGGTCAAAACGGCCAAAAAGTGGTCAATATACCGCCAACAGCAGCACCTATTTTAACCAAAAGTTTCGTGTTGCATCCTTGTTACATTTGACATCTACATACCAAATTTCAAGTCTCTAGCTCATACCGTTCCCGATATATTGTTAAATTACACCGAAAACCGCCAAAAAGCGGTAAAATGCCGCCAACCGTTGCACCGGTCTTAACCAAAAGTTTCGTGTCGCATCCTTGTCACATTTGACATCTACATACCAAATTTCAAGTCCCTAGCTCTTACCGTTCTCGAGA
>NW_007407388.1:0-683 GCF_000475195.1 Diaphorina citri
CAGTGGTGGCTACAGAGGTATTGTCAGAGGTAACATCGTAAAATCGAGTGATTCTGGTATCGAGTCTACATTATAGTAGGTACCTAACCATCAAAGAGAGTCAACTTCAAAAAGAACATCTGGTGCTGTTGACGAAAAACGCCGGAATAGCTGTGGCCCGGTCTCACAGTTTTGTGCAAACCGAACAAAGCTGCATGCGCAAGCCAGTTTGTGCAAATGGCTTGAGCGTGTAAGTCCAATTTAAGATCGGGCATAAATGTCTAGGCAATGCCAGGTTTCTTTCAGTTGTGTTTTGTGTTAATTCAGCATTTACACCAACATATCATTACGATTTATGTCGATATAATGTCAGGAATTCCAGCTAGGTTGAGCTAGGTTTCCTCAATCTGCACTTGCCTCGTACACCTGCACTGAAAACACATTAATGTCCTTCTAACCGGACCTAACGTACACTTTCCCTTGGAAAAAGGGGTCTTAGGCGCTTGCATTTTGTGTTGTATCTTCATCTTTGTCCCAGAAAGGAATACATCCAGTTGCAATGGCCTCAAATGAGAGGATACATGGAGTAAGTGACATAGAGTCAATAGTGTCTGTCTATAATAAATAGAATGAAGATAAGCAGACACTTGACACTAAATACCTCCTCTTCAAATTTCATCAGAAACCCTTTTCTCAGAATGAAG
>NW_007407389.1:0-683 GCF_000475195.1 Diaphorina citri
AAAACAAACAGGAGAAGGAGAAGATTAAGAAGAAGACGGAGAGGAAGAAGAAGAAGGAACAAGGATTAGGAGGAGGAGAACAAGCAGAAGAAGAAGGCGGAGGGGAAAAGGAAGAAGAAGAAGACAACGAGAGGAACACGAAGAATAAGGAGGAGAAGAAGAAGTGGAAGACGGAGAAGTTTGAATGAGATCTACTCATTTATAAATAAGTTATAGTAGAAAATGTTCTAAGTCTGCTCCCCTGTCTGTATCCCTATTCTATATTCTGTTCAGTTAAGACTTCCTCAAGAAAAATCCCTAAGCAAAGTCATGTGAAAAAGATGGAAATACTCTTTGTCAGAAGCATGCTTGGGATTATCGATAGATTAGGGTTACTACCCACCTACTGTTGTTCGTAAAGATAATACCCACCTTCTGATTTGCCAATGAAGAAATTCTCAATTTTTGGACATATTCAGTGTTTGATACACTTGCGGCCTCTATTCTTTGTCAGAAGCATGCTTGAGATTATGGATAGATTAGGGTTACTACCCACCTACTGATGTTTGTAAAGATAATACCCACCTTCTGATTTGCCAATGAAGAAATTCTCAATTTTTGGACATATTCAGTGTTTGATACACTTGCGGCCTCTATTGAGCTAAAAAGCCCAGAATCAAATGTTGCGAAATCCACGGAAGAGT
>NW_007407390.1:0-683 GCF_000475195.1 Diaphorina citri
AGTCGTACAGAGGACAAGGCTGCGGAGAAATGATCACCACCATTCTAATGACCAATGCGGTTTTTAGTGAAATTTTTTTATGGTTTTGTAAAAAATTTATTGCATAGATTCCTGTCGTTTAATGGTTTACGGTTTTACTGATGGGTCTTGATGGAGATGTTTAGATTTATGACGATGAGGGCCCGAGGTGATTTTGAAACGGTTCGTAAAAGATCTTTCCTTCAAGCAAGTACGTAAAGAGACAACTTTAAACGAATGACTTCTTGAGGATTGCTTCAGCTTTTAAGAGTGATTAGAAAAAGTGACAGAGTTACTTATTTGGTAGGCTTGTAAGATTTTTGATTGGAGGGATCCTTTGAAAACGTGTCAGAGAAGTAGGTATGGTGTTAGGTACCCATTATTTGGATTTAATTTTAAGGAGATGTAGGTATACCTTTATTTACTCGTACCTACCTACATATATTGATCGCTTAACTTTTAATTGAACGAAGTTTTTATGCATGCATATTTCATTGCATATCAAAATATCGCATACACATAAATAGCTCTACCTACCTCCACATACATAATCTGTATTATATTATACGTCATAGGAATCAACAACTACACGTCTCAATATCATTTCACATTGATAACATATAGGTATTTACATGCTCGCACATATTAGGTAGGTATTTGTTTAC
>NW_007407391.1:0-683 GCF_000475195.1 Diaphorina citri
AACCGCTTTTTTACTGACTAAAGGCTTAGTTAGGTATCAAAAGAGATATTTCACCAACAACAAAACCAACACCAAGACCAACAACAACAACAACAACAACAACTCACGGAAAATTTTCTAAAGTTCGGAAAAGCTAGGTAATAAAGAGATTTGTAGCCACTAATCATGTGTAAATACACATTTAGAAAAAAGGAGTGAGATCCCCCACAAAAACATAAATGTGAAAAAAAGGCCAAGTTCCTATCAAAAAATGTCGTCCTATAAAAGTGGTGAGATCAGAAAATAAGGCCACGTCTGCATTCCCAGTTTTTCGTGTCTGCTGAAAATGCTGGATCTCAATTCCTTTAACTTTCTCTCAATTTCAACTTGGCAATGTTTTCCTTCTCAAATTAATAAATACTTACCTATTATTAACATGAAATTAAAGGAAAACATTGCCAAGTTGAAATTGAGAGAAGGTTGAAGGAATTGAGATCCAGCATTTTCAGCAGACACGAAAAACTGGGAATGCAGACTTGGCCTTATTTTCTGATCTCACCACTTTTATAGGCCGACATTTTTGGATAGGAACTTGGCCTTTGGGGGATCGCACTTACATCTAGTACATCACCCTCAGTATTATAGTTCCATCTACATTGATGATAGGCCAGAGCGAAGTAAGGAGGTAAAGGTGCAGTGCCCGT
>NW_007407392.1:0-683 GCF_000475195.1 Diaphorina citri
CCCGCCGGGAATCGAACCCGGGTCTCCCGCGTGCAAGGCGAGCGCAGTGACCACTACGCCATGGGAGCTGACTAAAGGAGCTAATCATCAAATTCCAATTTTTGTCAATAGAAGGAAAAATCATCAGGAGCCGTTATTTTTGACTGGATAGACCTAGATTGGATGTGTACTGATCACAGCTCCTACTAGTTTAAAATCCAATAATTTTCGAAATTTTAGCGCATTTTTCATTTATTTTCGCCAGCCTAGTTAGCTTAGTTGGTAGCGCGTCTGCCTTGTAAGCGCTAGGCCGCGGGTTCGATTCCCGCCCGGGGCGGATTTTATCCTGATGGGATAATGTTCGTTCTCGGAACGGCTGGCTTTCTCCTATCCTGTCTTCCTTCTCTCCTCGATTTCGGGACGATAAGACCATAGCAGTTAAAGTTCCCTCTGTCAAACCTTCTCTCTTCGATTTCGGGACGATAAGACCATAGCAGTTAACAGTTCCCTCTGTCAAACTATTAAAAAAAATTTATTTTCGAATATCGCGTATCACAACAACTCATAAAAAGAAGAGAGAGAAAAAAGTTAATTGCAATTTCTACTTTTTGGATGAAGATTTCCGAAACAGGTTTTGCAGGCAGACAAAGTTAGGTATTCTGTGAGTAGGATTTCTTCAGTGTGGGTGTTAGTGGATTTTGGAC
>NW_007407393.1:0-683 GCF_000475195.1 Diaphorina citri
TTTGTAAAACCCAGTCACGTAAATCATACCTATTATACAGGCAGATAAAGTGTGGTTATGATGAAAAGTGGAACCTATACGATTTGTTTTCATGGGTTTTCACGCGATCATTCTTTCCTTGGAAAGAGTGTAGTACAAGACTGCGGTGCGTAGGCAGAACTATGTTTATGTATCTACACCTTTGAATAAAATTGTAATCAGGGCAAAATTTCATCCGCTGGGATTGAACCCACGTCCTCCTGTTTAATAGGCGAGCGTCTTGACTACTAAACTATCGAGGCGACGTTTGTTGTCTAAAAGAGCGCGTTAGTAGTTATTCAAGTGCATACTTACCTCGGTGGTGGTGTGGTCAAGGCGCTCGCCTGGTAAACAGGAGGGCGTGGGTTCAATCCCAGCCGAGGTATGGAATTTTATCCTCAATATAATTTGAGAATTTGACCACAATAATAGTAGTAGCCTACTGCTGGAGTAAAGGGACTTATCAGTCCTATGCGAGCAGTAAAAATAAGCACTATTATTATCATATAGGTAGGTACCTACGTAGGTAGTGTTTACATAAAGCGGAACTTTGAGCAGGGATGTTTGGTATTTATATTATACCTATAGCTATCTATCCAAAATGGTAAAAAAGGAAAACAAGTACAGAATACCTGAATTACAAAACTAGCATAATTATTAAGCTC
>NW_007407394.1:0-683 GCF_000475195.1 Diaphorina citri
TCTAATGGGGTACTTGAAGTGGTTGAATAATTGGGCATCCACTTGAAAAAATGAAATAACTTGAAAACAGTTAAATAAGAGTTGCAGAAAAAAAGAACATACTTGAACGGGTGCTGTTGGTATTTGCAAAGTCAAGTGTTTTTGAAAACTTTTGATTGGTTTTTTTGCTCACTTTTGTCGATATATTGCTGATTTTGAAGTCAATAAAATCAGCTACATAAATGTAGGTGAAAAGCAATTAGATTAGGTACTTATCTAATGAGTTTGACATAAACAAACTTGAAACTTAGATTATGGTCCCCGCCATTAACTTTTTACCTTATATTTACGTGTACTCTTTTTTTACGAAAGTCAAAGGTACCTAATCATCAAGAGTTATGCTGATAATATTTCGTTTGCATAAAGGTAGGTACAGTACCTATAAAAAATGCATGGAATTTAGACGTTATCACATCCGGAAATTCAGACGCTCTTTTTAAATAGACGCTCCAGCTTTTTATTTTCAGTGTTGTACATATTAGAGTTTACATTTGGGTTCCCATATCCCAATAGAAGCTATCCCTAGGAACACTATTAATTCATTTTATAACTAAACTAGTGGTTGACCCGTCCTTTGTACGGGACCATAATAATTATGTTTGGTTACCAGTAGTACCTAGAGCGGTTTTGAATGCTTCTTTTTC
>NW_007407395.1:0-683 GCF_000475195.1 Diaphorina citri
CGCGTATAATATCTCTAGTAGCGCGGTCAAACTTTCTTGACTTGGCGGGGCGGAGCGCTACCGCGCTCCTTAATTAACCTCCTTTTTATTAAACTTATATTTATTTCTTTTCAGGAGTGGTCGAGACCGGTCTATTTATCAACATGGCATCCCGAGTTTACTTTGGTCTGCAAGATGGAAGCGTCATATCCAAAGTTCCAAAGTCCTAGTGATCACCAACTGCCGAGTCCATGCCTAGGAATTGAAAACCAAATTTTTGCTGGAATAAATCCTGATGACTGGAACTCTCTGATCTACCGAAGTTTATCTTTGTTTCGCCTCCAAAAGTTGTGACGTCATTATTACAGTTGAAAAACCTTTTAAAACATTCCCTTACCATTGCATTAGTAATATTGTGACGTCAGAAAATTACGAAATGTTAAGTTAAAGTTGCTTTCACGAACGCACCTAAAATTTACCTTAGTTACTACTTAAGTCTCATGGTCGGGACCAAAATCTGAATTTAAACTCAGTTTAACTCTAGGATTAAGCGATCTAATTGACTGATGGTGGGTTTCACCAATGACTTATTGAGAGATTGCACTAATGGAAGATTTTTTAGTGATCAAAAATTAGTTTTTAGTGATCCAAAAAGGAGAAGTTTTCGAAAACTCCTGTTTGGACCATTAGAAACTCCTTTTTGG
>NW_007407396.1:0-683 GCF_000475195.1 Diaphorina citri
GGAGCTCATTATAGTACACCGAGGCCCAGGCAGATTGTACACAGAGGCTTGTCGAGTCCAAAATTATTACACAGAATGTGAAGTTCAGGCTCGGATATGAAAGAGATGGTTGTTGGAAATGGCTATAAGTAGTACATACTGATATCTTGGTTATTCTTGATGGTTATTCGACAATACCAATGAGGATTTTGCTTACACCAGAAGAACTTTTTTGTGGAACCAACCCTGGTAATAGTACGGTTGGTTCGTTAGTTGGATAAGTAACTGCTTAGAATATTATAGCAATACACAATCTAAACATTCAGCAGCAGTGCACCTCTAATGGATTAACTTCCAAATTCTAGTTAAGTAAGTTCAGTTGGTAAGTTATCTTGGGCTGTATCAACATCAAATGTCTGTACATTTTAGCATGCATCTCGAGTGTCTGTATTTCCTGTTGAGTTAGACAATGTATTTGAACCATTTCTTGGCAAGTATACTACCTAGGTATCTAAGGAATACTTTTTGACCATTATCTATTCTATGTATAGTCTGTTTTGTTTCTAATAAGGACCACAGAGTACAAAAACGAATAGCGTTAAAGTAGTGTCTAAAAAAAGTAAAGAAGGAACGAAATATTAAGGAAGGAACGGAATCCGAGAAGAGGACATGGTGTTAAAAATATCAAGGCATGGATTAATTGG
>NW_007407397.1:0-683 GCF_000475195.1 Diaphorina citri
TTTAGGATATGATAAGCCGGAGCTTTGGTGTAAGAGTACTGATGAGTTTTATTAGTTTTCTTTCCATTAAAGTGCGTCAAATATTTTGCAAAAAGTTCAATATTTTGTACAAAGAACATGGTAATACTATTGGTGAAGAGTCGTCTCCACCAATTATTAGTGGAGATGCCAAAATTACTGAAATAATGCTCAGTTGATTATCCGTATTAGCTAATTGAGCTGGACACACACCTGATAGTAAGCAAGCTTTTTTAATTAACTTTCTAAATATCTGCTTACTTCTCAGGTATTGTATAATTTTATTAATTTTGAAGATACATGTATGCAGGTATAGTAGGTACATTTTTTAAGAAGGGGATTTTAAAAGGAAGATCCTTAGATTAGCAATAAATCGAATCAAAATTACCTGTAGGTAATTCCATCAATTAGATTATTAGATATTAATTTTACCCAAGATGCACAACATGGGTAATGTTAAAGAATCTTTAAACCATTTTAAAAGGAAACCAATTCCAAGTTTTGCGGTCCAAAATAAAATAGGTTATGAAAAAGGATTTTAATGGATTTGACTACCTAGAAAGATCTCGGGGAAAGTCGTATTACGTAGGTATTTTTTAATTAATTGACTTTGAAAAAGACTGCCCGATAAAAAAAGAGTTTTAATTAATTTTGCTTTTTTTTCT
>NW_007407398.1:0-683 GCF_000475195.1 Diaphorina citri
TTGTCAGTCATTGTTTTATTTGTTTGTCAGTTCATAGAAAGTCAGTCATTGTTTTATTTGTTAATTCGTGGATGGTCTGTCATTGTTTTATTTGTTAGTTCGTTGATTGTCAGTCATTGTTTTGTTTATAAGTTCGTGGATGGTCTGTCATTATTTTATTCGTTAGTTCATGGATTATCAGTCATTGTTTTGTTTATATGTTTTGTCTGTTATTTGTCCTTGTACTGTCCTGTCTATTATTTGTCCTTGTTCTTTCATGTCTTGTCTGGTATTGGTCCTTGTTCTGTCTTGTCTTATCTGTTATTTGTCCTTGTTCTGTCATATTTTGTCTGCTTTTGTCCTTGTTCTCTCCTGATTGTTATTTGTCTATGTTATGTCACGTCAATAGTTTGTCCTTTTTTTCTGTTATTTGCTTTTGTTCTGTCACGTAATGGTTTGTCATGTTTTGTCTGTTATTTGTCTTTGTTATGTAACGTCATAGTTTTTCATAGTTTTTGTTATTTGTCCGTGTTATGTCACTTCATAATTTGTCATGTTTTGTCTGTTATTTGTCTTTGTTATGTTACTTCATAGTTTGTCATGTTTTGTCTGTTATTTGTCTTTGGTCTATCATGTCATAGTTTTTCTGTTACCTATTTGTTTGTGTTCTGTCACTTCATAGTCTCTCATGTTTTGTCTGTTAA
>NW_007407399.1:0-683 GCF_000475195.1 Diaphorina citri
GCTCTCATTTGAAAACGACAAATGATATTGATCTCGTTTTTTCACCATTGTATTTCAATTTTTACGACGTTTTCAAAAGTGTATTACAAAAGGGGGGTTCTCATTTAAAAAAAAAAAAAAATTATAAAGTTGCCCCCCCTGGAGCCACTGGCAGAGATAGAATTCTGAGAACCACTGCAAAAAATGGTTTTTTTATGAGATACTAGCTGAATTCCGTCGCTTCGCTCCGGAATCCCGCTAGTTCATCCCGAGGCATGGCCAATCTTGTGGAAAAGGCATGGCCGAACTGCTACTACATACAGAGTGTTTCAAAAGTCCGGGGACCCCTGAATATTTTTTTAACGGCTAAAGATGGGAATCTGACAGAGATAGTTCTATAGATATATTCTTTAATAATAAACACGAGTTGAAAGACAAGCTGTTACAACAAATAGCATAATTATGTAGATATTAAGTAATTTATTATATGTATACTAGTTAATAAGTAGATATTTAAGTATTTAAGTTAGTTTTAAGATAATTGTAAAAATGGGGCTTTTCCCGTTAATTTATTAAAATAAAATAAAATAAAAATCTGAAATTTGGCATATAGTTATATCTCATAAAAAAAACCATTTTTTGCAGTGGTTCTCAAAATTCTGTCTCTGCCAGTGGCGGCTCCAGGGGGGGCCAACTTTATTTTT
>NW_007407400.1:0-682 GCF_000475195.1 Diaphorina citri
GCATACGTTTCTGCGCATCATCTTAAGTCTGACGTCAGAGTTCAGGACTCTGACGGAAAATAAAAATTGAATTTTCGAGCTTTTACAGTTATTTTTTCGGAGTTTTGACCTCCGATTTGGATTTTCCCCAACTTTTTACATAGGAATCGACCATTTATTTATAATTTTTACCCATTTGCTGCAACTGCTCCATTGCTATGAAGCTTACTCCCCCCTTCTCCCTGATATAGGTATTTATTTTCGCATTAAAATTTAAAATACATTAAATAAAAATAAATTGATAATGTTTATCTTTACAAAAATTATAATTATGAAAGATGAACTACGAAAAAAAATAATCATTTTAGAAGTATCGAACTGTGGACCTGCTTCCTACGACCCTAGTCGATTTACCATTCAGCCAATATGTTGATTTAAAGGCGCTTAACAAACCAGATATAAATTTCAATCATTGCGACTTTAGCACTTCTACGTGTAGCGGATGTTTAGAAAACCAAATTGAAAAAAAATCCCACGGCCTGAGGTATTTAGAAAACCAAACTGAAAAAAATCCCACAGTCTGAGGGATATTGAGGGGCTCCTTCCTCTTTAGTGTGCTGCTCCGGTTGAGGACGAGATTTTTCGAGAAAAATCCCATGACAACAGTAGGGGGATGGGATTTTATTTTTCATAAAACGTCCCT
>NW_007407401.1:0-682 GCF_000475195.1 Diaphorina citri
AATTTGGAGAAATCAGTTTTATGGTAAATAGAAATCACTTTGGAGGAGTAAAATAACAAATAATCACCAGATTTTGCATTATTTTTGGTGCTTATTACACTCTATTTCCCATATGATAAATGGTCATCTGATAATTAAATTGGAAATGGGAGGGCACAGGTTCCAAATTTAGATAAGGCAGAGATGTTGAGAGAATTTGATAATACAGAAACCCAATTACCTGAGAGCTTGGTATTCAAGTAAAGGATGTCATTCAAGCAGTAAAACCAGGCCTTTCTTTGTACATAATTTTTGGTATTTGAGGCCCGTTTTATTTGTTCCTTTATGTCATATTGATTTTGAACATCACCTACCTCTTTGTTTCCTTCTGTGGTTGGACCTTGGTTAGACTCTGGGGGTAAAGTGATTTTTCAGTCCTATCCCAGCAGGGTAAACAAGGTATATTCTATTCTACCTCTTATTGACCCAGCCATTGTTTTACCCCCAGCTAGAGGTAGGGATATGGATTCATGATAAAGAGTTTGTTAAACTCAGATACTATAGTGTCTCTGAACATGTTCAGAGCTTAACAGACACATGAACTAGTTAACTAGTAGATCAGGATCTTACTTATCAATCCAAAAAGTCCATGGTGTGTTGAGTGGGACACCTTCATGGTTGCTGGCCTTAACTTCTTCTACTT
>NW_007407402.1:0-682 GCF_000475195.1 Diaphorina citri
ACCTCCATCTTCTTGACCACTTGCCAATCCAGGTCGGCCACCTTTTTCTCATTCAACTTTTTGGCTTTCATCCCTTTTTTCTCTCTTGATGTTTCATTAGAATGCTGATGGTTGTGGAGATTACAATTATTATGTGTGTTATCACCTTTCGTCCGAAACGTGTTGAAAGCCTCCTTTTCATCCTCCTTTTCTCCCCCTCCACCTCCTCTTTCCTTTTCTCCCCCTCCACCTCCTCTTTCACTTCTTTTTGGGCTTTCTTTCATTTACAAGAGGCCCCTTTTTCCCAAATACTCTTACACATTTTCTCCTGTCCTTTCTCACCTCTTTCAATAGGTTCTTGTCAACAATTTCCCTCTCCTACCATATACACTTTCCCTAATTCCCTTCCCTCTCCCTCGATTTCTGTCTCTTCCTTCCCCCTGTATTCCTCTCTTTACGTTCCTTTTAATTCCTTGATTCCTTTTTACTTTCCTTATCCTATAGGAAGGAAAGTAGGTAATGTAATCGGGTCAAATTTTCGATGGTCAGTTTTTAGTGTCAAAACACGTTTAGAGGTCCCTAGAGCCTAAATCCAAAGTTTCAGCCATTGGTCCGTGCATGTGTATGTCTGTCTGTCTGTCTGTAAACAAAATATCTCGAGAACGGTAAGAGCTAGAGACTTGAAATTTGGTATGTAGCTGTC
>NW_007407403.1:0-682 GCF_000475195.1 Diaphorina citri
TTTTTTTTTTTTTTTTTTTTTTTTTTTTTCTCGGACAAATATCAATTAATGTAGGTAGATAATTGATGAACTACTCATCTGTCTGTTTAGAAACTTAGATAAGCTTATACATATGGTGGCCATTCCTTGATCCGAAATTTCGCCCTCTTCGTATTCTTCCATCTTGCCTAAACACTCGACACTGTTAATAAAATAAAAATAACAAGAAGATATGTAGGTAGGTAGAATATCTATTACTTATGTACCTACTAGATATCTATGCATATACCTACCTATCTACTGCATACTATCAGCATTCAGCAATCAGTAGGAAATACGAAACAGACAGTTTGCCTGGGATTTAAATTCTAAACTGAAGTAATTTACTAATAATTGGCCAATTTGCTACCAAGACTTGATGGGAATTGCACTCTAAGTTTTCTACGTCTTACTTATGAAGTTCTCTCCATCTAGATACAGGTATTATAGGTACCTACTGACGTACCAAATAGAGAGATACGTATACTCCATAACTTCTTTCTGTGATCTTTACTGAAACATTAGGTACTGCCTCGGTCTTAAACCGGTTTAACAAGTTATCAGTCTCTTGTCCACTTGACATGACATTTGGTCATTCTCCCCTCTCTTCCTCTTCTCCTCCCTAATATGAGCATATTTGGTCATTTTCCCTTCTCCTCTCCTT
>NW_007407404.1:0-634 GCF_000475195.1 Diaphorina citri
TTTTTTAATATTATTATTATTTTTTTTTCCCCTAAAGGTTTAACGTCACTCTATAACTACCAAGGTCTTTAGTGATGTTAGTTCTGTTGTACCCTCCAATCGGCGACAAGCCACCCGTCTACTCACATTAACCTCACCCAGCCTTAGTGGGGCCGGGAAAAGCCAGCGGTACACTACTGCCCAGATGGTCACCCAACCGGTTACAGTTAGGGATTAGTCAACCTGGATTTTAGGACCACTAGATGGGAATTCAGCTTCCCCTATTGAAAATCCCACAATACGCCACTATTCCCATAGCCCCCCCCCCCCCCCAATATGAGTGTTTCACCGCTCTTTTTTGTAGCAATGAAACAACTGCTACATTAGACTCGTGGGGTTTGTGTCATAGCATGCCTCTCATCAGATGGGCGAGAAGAGACAATACTTCCCATTTAGGTGCTGGGTCAACACGAGAACACAAGAAAGTAACCCGTTGAAATATTTGCAATTGAAAAATTAGTACAAATTTTGTCGATGGTTGGGATCGAACCCGGGACCTTCTGCATGGCAAGCAAGTGCGTTACCACTGGGCTAACCGTGCCCCAGCATGAACTACAAGTTTCGACCTCCTCTTCTGTTTCAGGACGATGTTGTT
>NW_007407405.1:0-682 GCF_000475195.1 Diaphorina citri
GCCTAGCGCTTACAAGGCAGACGCGCTACCAACTAAGCTAACTAGGCTGGCTCAAACGTGTTTTGGCATTAAAAACTGACCATCGAAAATTTGACCCGATTACCTACATTACTTTCCTTCCTATAGGATAAGGAAAGTAAAAAGGGGGTGTTTCAATAGGATAAGGAAAGTAAAAAGGGGGTGTTTCACCGCTTCAGGGGCGAGAAGAGACTATAATCCCCGTTTAATTTGATATATAGGTCGACCAGGTTTGGATAAGTCCTTCTATGGGGACAGACTGACGGACTGACTGACTGACTGACAGACAGACATCGAAGCGAATATATACAATAGTCCGTCCCTCATACCTTTTTATTACTATTGTAATAATAAAGGAAGGACGGACTAAAAAGGAGAGGAAGAAGAAAAACAATTTCTAATTAAACACCTAACAAGGTATTTCAACCGCATAAGAAATCCTGGTAGAGGTTCTAATTTATACCTATAACGTTTTGACAAAAAGAAAATGATTGATGATGGTGAGGTGACAAATGACAATACGATTTTCCGACCACACTGGCACGATTTGCTTCTTTAGAAAATGGAAGAAAAACCACGATTTTCCTGCCATAACTCTGTAAAAAATAAAAAATAAATAAATATAAAAATACCTAACTGGTTCAAAAGAGAGTATCAAATCAAA
>NW_007407406.1:0-682 GCF_000475195.1 Diaphorina citri
GACACGATTTTCTTTCTTCTTTTTTCCCCCACATCGGCATCGGTGCCTTTTAAAGTGAAATTCCCATATTATTGCACTAAACAATTTATTTTCCCTCCCAAATATTTCTTGCAAGTGCAAAAATGTCCGCGGGCAACTTTTTAATGTTTCGATGAATATGATCTTAAAATTTATACTACATATATATACTTTACATTTTTCAAACTTTTTTCTTTCTGAGAGTCTGAAGAGGGGAAGATTTATGTGTTGAAAAAGATTTTAAATAAATTTCATGTCATGAATTTAAATATGAATTAAAGACTGAAGTTTTACACAGCTCTCCTGTTCTATTTCATTACTGAGTGCAAAACTAGGAACATTTAATTTGCCATTTTGTTAGAGGTGAGAAAGACATTCAGAATTTTTATGACTTGGAAAGGTCCATTGGGACAAGAGCTCTCTGTGCTGGGACTTGAGAGACCAAAACATATACCATGCAAGGGGAAAAAAAAGAAAAGAGTGGGTTGTGCACATGCAATCTGCAGCTATACATTTCAAATCAAAGAAATAAGCACTTAAGTATATGAACTTCTCTTTTTAAAAGATTTCACCAAGTTCAAATGTTGAAAACTTAAAACGTCTAAAATAGGTTCAATCAAAAAGTTTGTTCGCAGTCATCAAAAAGCTTTTTGGGTATTTCAGT
>NW_007407407.1:0-682 GCF_000475195.1 Diaphorina citri
AAACAAATAATACACAAGTTGTTCGTAAATAGTTCGCAGAATATGATACACTATATTTTATCGTATTCCCCTATTGCCATCGTCCTAGATACTGAAGCGGAAGCGCCCAGTCGATAAAACTGTCTCGAACAACAGTTCCCAAGTTCCAAGATTTGACTCAAATCCAGAACCCCACTGAGCGTTCAAGAGTCATCCTAGATACTACTTAAAGCGCCCAGTCGATAAAACTGTCTCGAACAACAGTTCCCAAGTTCCAAGATTTGACTCAAATCCAGAACCCCACTGAGCGTTCAAGATTTTCAAGCGGAAAAAAAAACTTATGAAAAAACAGAGCAAGATAATTAATATGGGGATTTTTTTTCTCCAAATTAAAAGAAAATAAATAATTTGGAGCAAAAAGATGTAGGTATACATAGTACCTAACTAGACCACTAGTGCTGGGGTTTGCAAATCCGGGATTGAGACGAAACGAGGATTCCTCTATACGGCAAGGCCACTAAAAAAAAAAAAACTTATGAAAAAACAGAGCAAGGTAATTAATATGGGGATTTTTTTTTGCTCCAAATTAAAAGAAAATAAATAATTTGGAGCAAAAAGATGCAGGTACATAGTACCTAACTAGACCACTAGTGCTGGGGTTTGCAAATCCGGGATTGAGACGAAACGAGGATTCCTCTATACG
>NW_007407408.1:0-682 GCF_000475195.1 Diaphorina citri
ACAAATTTAAACAAGTTAAGAACAAATTCTGATTTATAGAGGTACCTAATTTTAAAGTTAAAAAACGCGTCCCGAATAAATGTTTCTGGGACAAAAACGGAAATTCGGGACAAAACGCCCCAAAATGAAAAACTGAATGGGACGCCGGGACACCCCCTGAAATTCGGGACTGTCCCGGCCAATTCGGGACGTTTGGCAAGCCTAGTTATAACGATCTTTGGCGACAAACTACCCGCCTACCACATTCAAATCTCTTACTAGTCAGATTAGGGCTGGGAAAAGCCAGTATAGGACGGAATGACCCAAATGGTCACCCATCCGGATATCAACCCGGCATATAGAAATAGTAAGAGTTAGGTGAAACATAGCCAATGTTAAAAAGCCAAAAGTTAATGATTGAATTCCATACCAAATCAGAAAATCAAAAGAAAACACATATCGGATGAGACAGAAAATTTGGCTCTAACTACCAGGAACTTGAAGAATGTCATTGGTTATTGGTCTTCCAACCTTCGGTACGAGCCAAAAGTTAAAGATTGAATTCCATACCAAATCAGAAAATCAAAAGAAAAACATATCGGATGAGACAGAAAATTTGGCTCTAACTACCAGGAACTTGAAGAATGTCATTGGTTATTGGTCTTCCAACCTTCGGTACGAGGGTTCAAGGATTGTTATGGGA
>NW_007407409.1:0-682 GCF_000475195.1 Diaphorina citri
TCCTAGGACCTCCAACAGTTGAGACCTTGTATGGAAAGTGAGTGTTGAAAGGTTGGAGAAATAAGTGGTAAAAACAGTTTACCTGATCGTCAACATTGGAGAGAGTATACACAGGTGAAAAGTCTACTACACTCAAGGATTGGACAAAAGATTCAATTTGATGGGGACTGAACTTCCTAGTGAAAACTTTCTCTGTTCTTGTGACGTTCGTATGGAAGGAAATGATCTGCGCGTATTGGTGATCGCTAAGACCACTGAAAATATTCAACTCGTCATTGATTAGACTTTTTGGCTGAAAGTTGACCAAAATGTTGTCAAGGCAAGATTTTGTTGTATTTGTAATACGAGTGGGGCTGCTAATACAGGTTTTTATATTAAATAAGTTAAGGATGGTACGAAATGTAGAGAGTGCCGTACTACGAACAAGAGTGTCTATGTTAAAATCACCACAGACTATTAAATAACGATAATCTGTGAGTAGACTGAAAAGCTTTTCAATCCCCTCAAAGAAAACGTCGATAACAGACTCTGGGTTGTTGGATCTATAGACACAGATAACAGCTATATCTCGATTTACAGAGGTAGCAGCACAAAACTCAAAGCTAAATTCCACAGGATCCACATCCAAAGAGAGAGGAACAAAATCAAGAGAGTCGCGCACAAACACCGACACACCTCCACC
>NW_007407410.1:0-682 GCF_000475195.1 Diaphorina citri
AAGTTGTAGTATTTAATTCAATGAGGAGTTTGCATTAAATCAGGAAATTGTGGTGACTGGACATGTGGACAGGCAGTCTGAAAGATGACAGTCCAGACCACTTAGGAAAGCTTGATAGTCCTAATATTTTGTTTGGGATATGAAATGAACAAGGAATCTTGTCAAGCAAGCCCATCACGAGTGACTTTTCTCAAATCAAGCGTGCCGGGAGGCGCGCGAACGTCAAGAGTTCGAAGAGCCGCCCAGCCTATATTAGCACATGGTTTTTCGGCATTTAATACACGCCTCTAAATACTATGATCATTTTGAACCACAAACCTTCAGATTCGAAGTCCACCGGGTTAGCAACTGAGCATCTGAAGCTAGTTTGGAACTACTAAAAAAAACCAACTAATTAACGCATTAAGGCCATGAAGATACGTTTATTGTAGGTAAATGAAACACACTTTGTACCGTAGACGTGAAACGTGACTCGTGCGTGAACTACAGGCGTGATACGCTCGTCACGTTAACGTGACAGAAACGTGTCAGCCGAGTGATTTAGGTTCGAACCGAATTCCTGTCTAAATCTGATGGACAGGATCAGTGGGCTGAGAGGTATCGAATAGATTGCATGCGAAATTGGCCTGCCTTCTTTGATCCCTTGGTAGTGTATCTGAGATATTACGCTCATAGTAGAGTG
>NW_007407411.1:0-682 GCF_000475195.1 Diaphorina citri
AGGAACACTTGAGACCTGAGACTGGACCCATTACTGGAATAGTAGAACAATTACTTCAATTAATACTAATACGACTTCCTGGATAAAAACAAATCATCTTTAAGAACCGATATCATATTATTTACCTAGTGGTACGTAAACCTACGTTCGTCTATTGCTTCTTGTTAATTTCGTTCAATTTGGCCATACGATTTTTTTTTGTTTTGGTTTGCTCGTTGTAATCATATTCTCCTACTTCTTTTCGACCTCTGACTTTTGTCTGCTGAGATTAGAACCGCAGTCCCTTCGCTTACGAATCCAGTGTCTGACTGTCTGAGTAACTACACTACTGGGACTGTTATCTATCTCTTATAGCTTTGCTCGGCACACTCTTTCAATGACCGAAACATTGAGTACCAAGAAATGTTTAATTGTTGTAAGATGTTAACAAAGAATACGTTCAGGCTAGTGAATCTAGCGATAATGAAATACTATTCAAGTGTAAAGCTATTAAGTTTATTCGATATACTACTCTCTGAACTTGTATCACCGTCATATAGGTCGGAAACTTGGTTAGGTGTCAATTTAACGCATCTGCACATATGTAGGTATGCCATAAAAATACAAAGCTCTACTTGCAAGAATAGGTAAGTATGCATATTTGCCTATCCTATGTCAGCTATATCTTCACAGGTATGGATTT
>NW_007407412.1:0-682 GCF_000475195.1 Diaphorina citri
GGAAAAGTTTTCCATTCCTGAAGACCTTTTGGCTATATGAAGTATGGGTAAAGTAAACTGTAGGATTTATTGTTTTTTGTTTTGTTTTGTTTTTTGTTTTTGTTTTTTGTTTTTTTTTTTTTTACGAGCTAAGTAGGTTTTATTTGGTGAGTCTGAATCTGAAACATGTACCTATAGTCTGTAGAGTTAGGAATAGGTATCACGGTTGATTTACTGAGGACTTTCCGCGATATTCTCATTTTAGTTGACATACACATTGCACATTCTGTTTGTGCATCTGCATCGTATCTGCATCTATTTGTACATGTTCTTTCTACTTCACTAACAATTTTCTATGATAAATTAGATAAAGTTCCTCGTCTTTACTATCGTAAAACGTCATGTTACCTGGGGTAAGAACGGTTTAGAGCTCTTTAATGTTCGTCCAATATGAATACGGTTCTTATTTTTAGCTTTTCCGAGCGTTTCAAAAATGTTTGCGCCTTTTCGAAACTCTTGTTCGAAAACCCTACACGACACTAATTAACTGTAGTGACCGAGTCTTATGTTACTCTAAAAGTAGGCGTTAAACAAAAAGTTCGGAATGTGAAAGAGGAAGATGTTTTTTCAAAGGGGAACTCAAAACTTTCACCAAAAGGACTACAAAAGGTCCACAAAGGACGTATAAAACTCGTGAAGTCAA
>NW_007407413.1:0-682 GCF_000475195.1 Diaphorina citri
TTGGTCCTTTGCGGGTTCGGATTTCGTGAGCCTTTGTGTTTTCTCTTGCCCGAGTAAATATTTTGAACTCTTGTTTGTGATTTCATTTTGTCCCGTGTGGGTACCTGGCCGTACCTTTTCGCGTATTTTACCTTTGTGGTGTCATTTTCGGCATTTGTAACCTTTGTTTTTTGTGACCTTTGTATTGCCCTTTGGACGACCGCGGCTTCTCCGTGCGTCTTAAGAGTACCTACTTCTCTCCTGTGTTGTACGATTTACCAGTATAGTGTGTGCCTATTTACCAATCTTGTATGTGTTGATTGAGCCTTTGTACCTTTGATATTGTATGTACATCTTGGATACATACGTGTCTGCACCAGAGCTAATTGGTTTCTCTGATGCCTCTTCTTCTGCAATGGCGGCAGTCGTTTATCTACGAGTTGTCTGTTCCGATGGTCGAGTGTTGGTAAACCTGATTCGGGCGAAATCAAAAGTAGCGCCAGTCAAAACCGTCACCATTCCACGCCTGGAATTGACGGCAAGCTACATGTTAGCACTCTTAATTGAGTCTCTTCAGCCACTCCGCGATCGACTCAGGATTGAAACCATTCGATTGTTCACCGACTCTATGGTAGTCTTATCATGGCTACGCACGCCACCTCATTTGTTAAAGGTGTTTGTTGCTAACCGAGTTGTCAAAATC
>NW_007407414.1:0-682 GCF_000475195.1 Diaphorina citri
AATAGGAAGTGATTTAGTGATCATTTCACAGGATTTTTAAACCACCAGTAGATCGGCACATTATATTTATGTTTTTATAACACCCCCTTTTGAGAACCTCTAGATACGCCACTAACTTTACCGGGCCACACTACTATCTTGTTCCAAGAACAAAAGCAAGACGCTAAATTTATTTTAATTGTTCACTCCTTTTCGTACAATACTTGACAACACAAAGATGAAAGGAACAATCGTCTGAATTTTTTGTCCATCATTTTGCCTTGTTTTTCTGCTAAGACGATAAAATGTTCCTTGAAATGACTAGGGAAGAGGAAAACCGTTTTCATTGTGTGGAACAGAATTTAAATCCGTAATGTTCCTCTAAAACCTGAAATTTCATAGAAGAACATTGCAGGGACATTTTCAGTTCTAATTTTCTGATATTCATTTTCCTATTTTACCTAGTATGTACCTAGATGTAGTTATTGTCTATAATTCCTTTCCCTAGGTATTTATTGCCTATCATTTATTGACACATTTATTGTCTAGTATATTTTATGGGTAGACCTAGGTATCTATATTCAGGCTGAAAGCACTCAAAGCAGGCTAAAGGCCCTCGTGAGACTAGACTAAAGGCTCTCGACTGATTTTTATTGCACCCATTAGGTTCAATCTGTTTGCATTTTGCAACGATTGTATCTCT
>NW_007407415.1:0-682 GCF_000475195.1 Diaphorina citri
AGTAGATAGGGCAGGGGTTTCCAACTTCGATGTGTGTGCGGGCCACATGCTACATTGACAGGTACTTCGCGGGCCACAGACGCAAAAGAGCAGGCCCGTATACAGGATATTCTTGAAAGGGGAATGCTCCACATTTTCGGAGTCCGCCCCATAGTAAAAGAGTGCTCTAAAATAAGCTAGCACTAGCACCCATAATATTGATGCAAGTTTATTTTAGGGCACTTTTTTTGGCTCCTTTTGTCCTGCACGGGTATCATGTGTGGGAACACCAATGTTATTTGAGAAAACAAAGCTTCATGTTCATGCGTTATTTTAGCTTTTCATGATAGTCGTGGGTTATGTCAGCTTTTCATACGTGGGTTATTTTAGGTTCATGATAGTCGTGCGTTATTTAGCTTCACATTCATGCGTTGCGTCCGACTAAGAAAACATTATGACAGGATAACCCAGAAGTTAACCCGTTTGGTTGCCGAGTAATTTTAATCCGTTGGGGGACAAATAATGGTAATAAATTGGGGGCCGACCAATTTCCGAGGCCATACTTTGAGTTGAACTTCGATAAAAGTTTGAACAGTTTAAGCAAATCCTTTAAACTAAGTTTAAGTTCAGACATTAATGTCACAAAAAAAGGGTTCTTGAGTGTTGGTGCAAGTTTTTTTTTTTTTTTTTTTTTTTTTTTTTT
>NW_007407416.1:0-682 GCF_000475195.1 Diaphorina citri
CGAAAAAAAGGAAAGATGGAGAGACGGAAGAGGGAGGAAGGAGAAAGAGAGAAAAGAGGGAGAGAGAGACTTAAGAAAGAGGAAGAAGAGGGGGAGGGAGGGAAAGAAGAGACAGGAAATAAGGAAAGAGGGAGGGAGAGAGAAGGAAAGAGAGTAAGAGAGGGAGAGTGAGAGGTAGAGAGACGAAGAAGAAAATCAGTCCATTTTTCTCCTGATGTCATCTTCTCTTACGGTGAAAGTTAGGTATTTATCTCCCATACTTCCTGTTCTCATTTATCTCCTCATCTGAGATATGTGTCAACTCAAAAGATATTAGAAGGCAACATTGTCAACCCTGAGATATAAAAGACAATATTGCTGTAGAAAGCAGGTCGGTATGTTGCCTGTGATAGCCCGACGAAGGCTCAAACTAGGATTTATCAGTTGATCTTAAGATTCCTAATCTAATCTGTTAACCTGCCTGTAATTAAGACTCAAGAGATTCAGCTTCTAATTTTATTGTGAGTTGTCAATGTTTGTGATAAAATATTATGTTAGTCATTCCTCGGATTGTGTTAATTTCATGACTAGAATTTGATTGGAACCACCAAGAAGTGGTCTCTCGTATGCCACCGTCCTTCAGACTCTCTACCAAACTCAGTGATGTAGTGGTTGGTAATGGTTAGGAAAAGCAGTAGAGAGG
>NW_007407417.1:0-682 GCF_000475195.1 Diaphorina citri
CTTTCATGCTATTAAAAAAAAAAAAAAAAAAAATGCCTGGGTAATTAAAAATGTTAAACTTCATCATCAGGCAGAATATTATGAGACAATTAGTCATATTAAAATAAATAAATAAAAACTATTAGGAAAAAACAACCAACCATGTACCTACATATATTAGGTTAAAGTGGATAGTAATGTCATGTTCATGTACCTAACTAATTATTGAGCTTTTTTTTTCGAATTTGGCCAGCTAGGACCACGTTAAACAACCTGATGCTTTAGGTAACGTTTTATGGTTTTAACCTTTTAGCACTTATGCTTTAACATTGTAGGATTATAAGTAACGTTTTAGGGTTTAGCCGAAGTGGATAGTAATGTCATATTCAAGTAGGTACCTAACTAATTATTGAGCTTTTTTTTTCGAATTTGGCCAGCTAGGATCACGTTAAATAGCTGATGCTTTAGGTAACGTTTTATGGTTTTAACCTTTTAGCACTTATGCTTTAACATTGTAGGATTATAAGTAACGTTTTAGGGTTTTAGCACTTATGCACTTATGCTTTAACATTGTAAGATACTTAAAAATAACTGAAGATACTTACCACCAGACAAATCAATATAATTCTTTTCTCTTACAGTCTTACCTGAAACAGAGAGGTGAATTTCAAATTAGAATTAAATTCAGCACTCTTTACGGCGC
>NW_007407418.1:0-682 GCF_000475195.1 Diaphorina citri
GTCCACACTGCCTCGACAACATAGATTCACCTCGTCGATCGACGGCTGTCGACTATGTGTGGACTGGTGTGGACATAGCTTTAGAATACCTTAAATAGTCTTTATAATCAGATCTTGATTGAAATCATCATTGATTTATTGCAAGGGTCTGTTTGACCTATGAATTCTATGATACACTGAGGTAATTGAAGCGAAATACATAATAATAGAATGATCAATTAAAAGTAAGTATGTCATAAGGTAAGTACCTACATAATACCTACCTGCTTCGTGGAGGCAGCAAAGGTGTTGGTTTAAATTCCAAACTAAAAGAAGAGAGTACTAAAAAAATTAAGAGATCTTAGAAAGTAAAGGTCTGTGTCTGCTCTAATTGACCCTCAGTTGCCTTGAGAAAAGTACGTGGATTAGTAATTTTACTTTCTTTATCTACCTTACGTAAGTAATACATAACAACATCAACAACAACAACAACAACAACAACAACAAAAATAACAATAAATAACCTAAACCTATGTATGTACCAAAACCTGCGTGGCCGAGAGGGATAAAAAAGTTCTATGCCTCGGTTGGGATATGAACCCACGCCCTCTCCCTTACTAAACGAGAGCCAACCATGTGGTACCGAGTCAGGTTATGAAGGACATTTTGCCGGCAATCTGTCTACGATCTAGAATCCGTTGTT
>NW_007407419.1:0-682 GCF_000475195.1 Diaphorina citri
AATTTAAAGTTTAATTTAGAATTAAGTTGAATTGACTTTGTAAGATACCTTTTGGTTTTATTTACAATAAAAACTATTATATTTTATTCTATTGATTGATTGATTGATTGATTGATTGATTGATTAGTTGGTTGATTGGTTTATCTAACGATTGAGTTAGTTGATTTATCGATTGACTGATTGATTCGGTAGGTTCACCGTAGAGATATTTAAGAAATGAGAGAGGTATGCAAACGTCCAGTATGAGCCATTCTTTTAGCAATTTGTAAAATGTAAATTCAGTTTCTTTGTGTTATTATATCACAACTTTGGTGCTCACTGCAGCATTGTAGGATTTTTTCCAATATCTCAATAATCCTAAAGTCCAATGTTTACCTACCATGTTGGCACCGGTCGCTATGCGCATTTATATGTCATAGCTACTCATTTTCCTCACGAGGCTGAGTGGGCCCCGAAACATCCAAGCACAGAATCAATCATTTGCATGATACAGATTTCATGACCCCGCCGGGAATCGAACCCGGGTCTCCCGCGTGCAAGGCGAGCGCAGTGATCACTACGCCATGGGAGCTGACCTACGCCATGGGAGCTGACCCGGGTTCGATTTTAGCAATTTGAATCAATCAATTAATAAGTTCTCGACGGATCACTGATGTTAAGCAACGTTGAGCCTGACCGGTAT
>NW_007407420.1:0-682 GCF_000475195.1 Diaphorina citri
ATGTTACATGTTATGTTGTCAACCTTTGTAAAAATGTACTTAAACATTAATTACAAATAAATATTATTCTATTCTATTATTCTTATTCTATTCTATGAGAAAAAGAAGGATGACGAAAAAAGTAAATAAGCAGATGACAAATTAGAAGATGAAGTAAAGAAGGAAAATTATGATGATGGAAGTATATAAAAGAAAGAATCTACTGGGAAATGAGCTAAGAAGAGACTTTGGATTTTAAAAGAAGAATAAGAAGAGTGAAAAAGATGAAGGACAAGAAGAAAAGGTACTTTGAAAAAGAACAAGAAGAAAAAGAAGCTGGAACAATGAGAATTGAGAAAGAAGGAAGGATAGGTAGGGGCAAGAAAGAAGACGAAGACGAAAAGAAGATATATTTGAAGAATAAAAGAAAAAGAAGAAGAAGAAAAAGAAGAAGAAGGGGATAAAATAAGACCTGGGAATAAGAAGGGATTTTTTGATAATAAAGAAGTTGTAGTAGATAGGGAAGGAGGAGGTACATAGAGGATAAAGAAGAAGAAGTGGAGAGAGAGAGAAAGAGAAAGAGAGAAAGAGAGAGAGAGGGAGAGAAAGAGAAAGTGAGAGAGATAGAGAGAGAGAGAGAGAGAGAGAGAGAAAGAGGGAGAGAAAAAGAGAGAGAGAAAGAGGGAGAGAAAAAGAGAGAGAG
>NW_007407421.1:0-682 GCF_000475195.1 Diaphorina citri
AGTGAACCGTTGGGATAGAAACTTGGCCCTGAAGAATCTGACAAGTATATGTAGGTACTTACTGGAAACTTTCCAAAAAGGTTCACAAACAAAGGCTTGAAGTTTTTCCAATCCAACTTTGGCCATCTGGAACAATTTCTCTGATTTACAAGAAAACAAGGAATCTACAATCTGACTTCTTTACCGTTTGATAAGCTACTGAGTTCCCAGGTTAAAAGTTAACAAAGTTGTCTTTCTTTCAAAATTTCCATATCATAAGTAACTCAAAGGGAGACAACAGTTGTCATTATACTAGTCGTAATCGATCTATTCCAACAATTGCACATTGTGGGATGCAAAACTAATTGGACACAAAGATAATTTGAAATGCAATTTATTTGTTTATGCTATCGAAAATAAATGTGAGATTCTGTTTCTGCTTCATCAAATTGTCATCAATAAGGTAAATGAAGAGATCAAGACATCACATCAGTAGACCATCATCACTTGACAATTTAGTTGACCCTGATGAAACACCCAATACATGATAATTTTATTTATGTTGGAATTACCTACAATTTCTTTATTAAACCAAAATAAATGTGGAAATTATTTTTCTTACACTAAAAAAAACCTCCATTATCATCAATTCTGTTTCATTAATTTGTCATCAATATGGTAAATGAAGACATCAATCTGGAAT
>NW_007407422.1:0-682 GCF_000475195.1 Diaphorina citri
ACCTACCTATATTTATTAATTATCATAATAATTACCTACCTAGGGGTTACTTGATAACAAAAGCTACAAGTAAGTAGGTTGTAGCCGCATGCTTAGTTGTGCATTTTTATTTCAAAATGATCGGGGGTTCTGATAAAGCAACACAAAGTTCAAAGAACCCCAAAGGTTAGTAACAATGGTATGTAAGTACTATTAGACTATTACATAATATGTATTAGGATAGCTAAAGAAATTTTAGTGGATTTCAATGTTTCAAGCAATTCATGTTTGTATATGGAACAATAAATAAATTATAAATACCTACTTACTCTATAGATACCTTCAAGTGACTTTAAAAGCGTGTCCACACATCGTCGACCGGCCATCGATGTCGACTGAACCGTCCACACTGCACCGATAACATGGATTCATATCGTCGATGTTGATCAACGCGACGGCCGGTCGACTACGTTTGAACACACTTTAACAACTGGAACGAGTCACCCAGAGTTCAACATTCGCGCCTATCGAGATATGAACTCAGGACTTTCCGAAACCAGGAACACAATTATTATGTATCATCTTAAAATACGAACCTATAAAGCAGAGGACTTTCCTCAAGCAAGCGTGAATTCGACCATGTGGTTTTGCAGTAATGTCAGTACACTCCGAACAATTCACGACATTCACAGAAATGGCATGT
>NW_007407423.1:0-682 GCF_000475195.1 Diaphorina citri
GGGCAACTAACTCCTTGCATGTCAATTCATTCAACTTCTTCATAACCATTTTGAATAAATGTAGCACACAAGTCTAAATATAGAAAAATAGAAAGTAATAATCTCGAGACCGGGTCAACACAAACACGTAACAAGCAGGGTCCGTCCCTCCGGGAATTTTTTAGCCCGTAGGTAGTGATTAGAGAAAATCAGTACCTATGTACCTACCTAATTTGTTTAATATTCAGTTTATTATTATTCTTGATTTAAAACAAGAAGTACGTAAACTCGGAAACAAAACAGAAAGAAATATTTCAATGCACAAATAAACTACGAGTTCACGAGTTCAACACAAAACAAGAAGTACGTAAACTCGGAAACAAAACAGAAAGAAATATTTCAATGCACAAATAAACTACGAGTTCACGAGTTCAACACAGAAAACGACCTTCAAGGAGATAATGTGCTTTCTCGATAAAAACAGCGACAGGTAAGAAGGGGAGCACTGTTTGTGCGATACGCACTTCGCGAAACTCGCACTAGAAAAATAAACGAAAACCGAAAATCGAAATACTAGACGCTAATCCCACTTCTGACACCAAATTGTTACGTATACGTGGGCGTTAACGGGTTCGTAAAAGATTAGGGCTAGTAAAAACACTCGCGAATTCGTTTATTTATAACTAGAGTACAACAAGTTTAT
>NW_007407424.1:0-682 GCF_000475195.1 Diaphorina citri
AAAAACTACCTTTCTTCTTTGGGTGAAAAAGTAAAGGAAGAATGGAGAATGAAAAAAAGCATATTACGGGAGATAAATTCTTGTACATTTGGCACATAAATGCTATAGATTATGATTGAAGTTGAATCTCTCAAGTGACTTTGCACCCTGATAGGTATGAACCTTTGCAAAAGAGGGGAAGGGAGAGACATTTAAAAAAGAAGAAGATAAAAGTGCTGATGATAGAGAAATTTGAATTGCCAACTCTTCAGTCTTTTGGGGTCTGATGACTTCACCATGTTTGATGAATGATTTTGACTATCTATTTTAATAAAATTTGGTATTACTAGGTATATTAATAAAATTACAACAAGCTAATACGAGATACATTTTTACAACAAGCTGTTTATAAATATACAGTTTCTAGTTTAATTTTGAAAATTGCCAATTATGTACGTCTGGTAAGCACATAGGTAGATACAGAAATACAAGTAGTACCTACTTACCTCCCTTTCCATTAGGTCAACAAATATTATGATTTTGAAGATCAAAACTACCCAAAAAGTTACATTATACCTACATATTTCACTGTATGTATGTACCTACAATTTTCGTGGTCGCTGATCGGTTTTAAATTATTATTTATTTATTTTTTATTTTATTATTATTATTCCACTTCTAGAGAGAACTGAAGAGGCGTCCC
>NW_007407425.1:0-5756 GCF_000475195.1 Diaphorina citri
GATAATCACCCATCCAGATATCAACCAAAGTAATTGTTACTTAACCCTCATTTCGTGGAAAATGATCCCCCTTTTTCCTCCATTGCTCTTGTAAGAACCAAAGAAGTTATTTAAATGGAAATGAAGTATTTAGCCAGCATCTATATTACGTTGAATAGGTACCTACACCAGTTCTTGTCAGATCACTGAAGAGCAACCTCAAGTGTGGTTAGTAGGTACTTGGACGGATGACCGCCTGGGAACTACTCTCATGTGATGCTGGTTTTTCCGGGAGGACAGACCAGAAATGAATTTTAGATTCGAGATTTTAACACTTCTCTTTCTTTTTTCTGATTCCAGGACATTGAAGCAAGGCTGTCCATTTGTAATGAAGATAAACCTGTCTCCTGATGCTCAAAAGCTGAGGATTTCAAGACTGGAAGAATGTCACAATCATGAAATTTCAAAGGAGACATTCAGAAGTCTACCTAAACAAAGGTTGTCTTTGGATGAACGCCAGAGGGGATCCATTCAAGAGATGCTTGCTCTCAAGTGTAACAAAAAGCTAGTCAAGCAACACATTGTAAATGTTATGGACAAGGATGTGACCTTACGTGACATTCATAACATGAAACCAAAAAATTCAAACAGTCTTGAGGAAACAGTCAACTACCTCAAATCTCTTGGAGGGTATGTAGAAGTCCTAGCTATTGAAGGTAAACTGGAGGGTATATTTTATCAAGATTCCAGAATGAGGAATGCATTTTCTGCCAATCCACATGTTTTATTGCTAGATGCAACCTACTGCTTGAATAATTTGTACATGCCATTGTATATATTGATGGTAATTAATGGGAATGGGCAAGGACAAGTAGCTGCCCTCTTTATCCTTGCCCACGAAACCAGCAGCAACATTACAAAAATGTTGAATATATTTCGGCAGAAAAATGCCTCCAGTGATTCGACTAAAATAATCTTTACGGATAAAGATTTTTCTGAAAGAGAGGCTGTACGCCAGACATTTCCAGGGACAAACCTCTTGCTGTGTTTTTTTCACACATTAAAAACTTTCAGGAGCAAAGTAGCAAAAATGGGCCTTTCAAATGACAATAAAAAAAAGGCCCTTCATACACTACAAAGTATTGCTTATTCCAAAAATGAGATTGACTATGAAGAACATCATGCTCAGCTCCTGAACTTAAAGATCCCCCAGCTCACAGAGTATTATGAAAAAAACTGGCACCCTATAAGATATGAATGGGTGCGGGGGTTCATAAAGATGGAAAAAACATTCAGCATCACCACAACAAACCACCTGGAGTCCCTAAATAATAAAATTAAGCAAGTTGTTGCAAGAAATAGCAACTTGCTATCCTTTTTCAAGGATTTACTAACAGCTTTGGACTCCATTCATGGTGAGCAAAAATCCAGGGCTATTAATATGGTGTTGAAGCAGTCTACAGAACATGAAAAAGGATCCATAGAAGAATATTATGAGTCCTGCTTAACACCATATGCCTGGAACCTTGTTTGTGGTGAGATAGAAGCTGCCAAAAATATGGCATTCTGTTTTGAAGCCACTGCATCACCTGAAACTTGTGGCTGCTCGTTTTTTATTAACACGAGTTTGCCTTGCAGACATATATTTTTCAAACGAAGTGATGCAGGACTTCCATTGGCAGCAGGTATTTTAATACCATTGAGGTTTTCCAAGGAAAAACACATGTCACTATATTCTTGTAATCTAGACAGAAATGAAGAGCCCCCAACATGTACTATTACTAGCCTTCCAATGCCAAAGAAGACAAAAATAATGAACAAACAAGAAAAATATAAAAAGGCTATGGAATTGTTTGGGGACATAGCCAACATTCTGTCTGATTATGGAACAGAAAAATTTTCCAGCACATTGAAAAAATTGGAAACATTTAAAGACATGTTGATAAAAAACCCAGACAACAACAATATACTGGACCAAGAAACAGGCGTGGAAGAAGAAGGAGTTGCAGAGGTGGAATTGGTCGGTGAATCAGAAGAAGTCTTGGACGTGGAATTGGTTAGTGAAGAAGGAACTATGGAAATGGTTGGTGGAGAAGAAGGAGTTTTGGAGGTGGAAATGGTTGGTGAAGAAGAAGTTTTGGACAAGGAAATGGTTGGTGAAGAAGAACAAGTTGTGGAGGTAGTAATGGTTGGTGAAGAAGTTGTGAAGGTGGACATGATCGGTGAAGACAAAGAACTTGTGGATGTGGTGATGGGCGGGAACATTTTGCAGGAAGGGCAAGAAGGGGTTTCTACAATAGATTTAAAAAACATTTCCATAAAAGGAATGGCCCTGAAAAGAAGGGGAAGGCCAAGGGGTGCAGATTCAACTGTAGTTGGTTTAAAGAGAAGAAAGCTGGATTAGACAGGTGTCTACCAAACCACCTGTATGAAATTCCCTGACTTTTCCAGGTTTTTCCAGTCCATTCTCTAAAAGTCCAGTTTATCACTAACAGATCATATTATTTAATGTTTATTCATTTCATTTATTTGGCCCAAAAGCACTTGAAAAATTAAACTCATGTTCTTATTGTTTAAAACTCATGTTCTTACAAAATATTGAAGGTGGGTTGGAGCCCGTTGCAGTACAAAAAGTTGTATGTTTCAATACTTTTAATAAAAAGTAATGAAAAAAATTTATACCACTTGTCACCCAATCTTGTTTTTTTATTCATCAAGACACTTTTTTTTCCATGTTCAACACATATTGAAATAAATTATTATTAAATTTATAATTAGAAGATCAACTTGTTCTTGTTCTTGTTTTTTTTTCTCTCCATTCCATTTTCATATTGTAAAGGTTTTTTTTTCTATGTAAAGGTTGGCCAAAGGAAAATTATAAGTGTTTGATATTCTACGATTCCATGCATTTAAATTGGGGAATCATGGGTTAAGGACTTAACCACTTAACTAACCCCAAGGATAACAGAGGTACTGTTATTTCCAGGGAAATCTTTTTAAAAAAATGTTAAGTAGGTAAGTCAATAGAGTGAATCAGAGAAGATATGTATTGTTGTGGGTTCTGATTACTATTGTGAATAAGAAGGATGTGTTTAATCTTTAATCCATTCAAGGATAGCAATTATTAAGTCCAATCATAAACATAAACAATGTTAATTTTTAGCAGTATATTCTATATTACATTATTCTCTAGAGAGAGAAAGTAGTGCATGTAAATTGTAAACTGTAACAGGCAACTGGTAGACTGGTACAGAGTTACAGAATACAGTCAATACAGACTGATTTCACTGATTGTGAAATTTAAAAATTCGCGCGTTTTGTGAACTACTAGCGCTAGAGTGTAGTAGCGGTAGAATTCCGAAACCAAATGAGTGCATGCATCCACTGCCGAAAAACTTTCTAAGTTCTAACCTCAAAAACTTTTGTTAAAAAAGTTTTGAAAAGTACCCAAAAGTTTTTTGATTTATTTCTTGGAAAATGTCTTTTGCCCATGGATTTTCTCGATAAAGTTTAAAAAACATCATTTGTTCCTAGTTATCGGTATTTTCCCCCGTTCCCCTTGTATCTAGAATGAATCAATGAACTCTTTTGCCACTGAAGTCTAACCACAGGTTCCCGTACCTACCTGTAAAGAGTGTAAATGTAAAGTTGAAGTGTTGAAAGTACCTACACCTACCTACTGCTGTACTACTTTGATTTCTCTCCAAAAATTTTGATTTCACCTAGTTTTAGGTGAGTAAACCAAAACCTTTTACATTCCAAGTCTGGTGTTTGTGGTCTGTAAGTATGCACTGTGACTGAAATAAATTTGTTCAAATCTGTCCACAGGTAGGCAGGTGATGGGTGGAAGTACTAGGAGTG
Organism: Diaphorina citri; assembly: GCF_000475195.1. Classification (NCBI taxonomy): domain Eukaryota; kingdom Metazoa; phylum Arthropoda; class Insecta; order Hemiptera; family Psyllidae; genus Diaphorina; species Diaphorina citri. Next base: position 3,841 of record NW_007407425.1, read on the forward strand.
AGATTATGTTACCTATTTCCTTCTGAGAAGTAGAAATTGAAGTTAAAAAGTTAAGTTGTGCACTGTCTGTGTAGTTACACCTCTTTCACAGATGAGATTTCAAAAGAGTAATAAATTGTTTTTAAAATGTTTGATGTAAAATTTGAAGTAATTTAATCAAGTATGCTGGGAGGTCCACAAATGTCAAGAGTTTGAAGTGCTGTCCAACCTATATTAACATGAAATGGAGTTTCAAGATTTTTTGGCATTTTCATGATGTACTAACCAAGGAACGTTTGTGTCCAAAATAACTTTATGCACTTATGCCTGAATGGTCTATGGCCTTCAAGATTAAAATAATCTATGCAAGTAGATACAAACATACCTATGTACTTGATATCTATTTTTATTTTATTTTTTTCTAACTCAAAACCCTCATCTTTATTTGCCAGGTTCTCGTTGAATAATCATGGACGAGGACGACAAGAAGCATCTTATTTCAACCCTGAGAGCCACTGTAGCTTCTCAGAAAGGAGGTGTGGAACTTCAGGCTTTGAATTGTGAGTTGACCTTGTTTATTTTCTTAGGATTTTACTTTGACTATTTACTGATCTCCTAACCTACAGAAAGATAAAGAACTTCAATGTCAAATGACATGCCCATGCTGCTGCAAGGACATAGATGCCTTGCCTTGGAATTCAATAGATCAGTTGCGCTTACTTGTTTGATGTTTCGAAGTCATGGAGCAGGAAAAATGGGGACCAACGGAATTTTTCTTTTTCTTCTACGACTTCTAGATACCGAGATAAATCGATTTAAATAATACCGATAAATCGTAAAGTTTGACGTCACAACATATGCTCCCGTAGGCGATGACGTCATAACTCATGACTCCCGCTTCGTTTGTTTGTGCGCAAGCGTTTCTGCGCATTTTGACATTAAGTCTGACGTCACAACTCTTTGAACTTTTTAATTAGAACGGCAATTAAAAATTTAATTTAGACCTTTGTAAAAAGTTTACTTTTTCGCGAGTTTGAGCTTCGAGACTTTGATTTTTCACAACTTTTTACGGCAGCGAAATCAACCTTTTATTCAAATTTATCATACCTCAACTGCAGACTGCTCCATTAAGAATATCTTTGTACATCTTTTGAGAAGGTTCAGCATGTTTCACCATCGTGAGAAATGTCTTTTATGTAAAATAGAATTGACTGGCTAAGATGATCTGTACCATGTGGAGTACCGAATACCTACTCATTGTGTGAAAGTATAATAATTTGTTTCCTTATATAGTATATTAAAAGTTGATATAGAGATCAGCTCCCATGGCGTAGGGTCACTCGCACTTGCCTTGACACGCGGGAGACCCAGCGTGTTGGGATCCCAGTCAAATTTGTATTGCGATCGCAAATGATTGAGTTCTGTGACTGCTGTTGGGGCCCACATCAGCCTCATGAGGAAAATGAGTAAGCTATGAAAACCCCATATAAATGCACATAAGCAAGCGGTGCCAGCATGGTAAGTACCTCAAATATTCGCGATTGTTAGATTACGTGAGAGTTATTGGGGAAAAATCCTCAACAATGCGCAGTGAGCAACCAAATGTTTGACATAATCCAACACAAACTGGCATTTACTTACAATTATATTACCTAAGTACAATCTCTACTTCTAAATTTTACTATTTTCATTCCTTTGTCTTCAGCGGATTACAGGGAAACTGAGGGACAGAATAAAAAAATTTCCCCCCCGCGCCCATTCAGAGGCAATGGGATTCCCGCACTGCTAGACAGCCCTTACATAAGAAGTCTCAGCAATGATCGTTCTCCATTGTATCCAAACAACGGGGACTTTATTCGAACTACAAGAAGAATTGAAGCCCTAACGGCTGCATATCCACAGATTTGATTCAAGGACAGAATAAGCAAAAGAAGGAC
>NW_007407425.1:9947-10688 GCF_000475195.1 Diaphorina citri
AGGTTAAGGTTAAGGTTAAGGTTAAGGTTAAGGTTAAGGTTAAGGTTAAGGTTAAGGTTAAGGTTAAGACGCCTGGGAACTACTCTCATGTGATGCTGGTTTTTCCGGGAGGACAGACCAGAAATGAATTTTAGATTCGAGATTTTAACACTTCTCTTTCTTTTTTCTGATTCCAGGACATTGAAGCAAGGCTGTCCATTTGTAATGAAGATAAACCTGTCTCCTGATGCTCAAAAGCTGAGGATTTCAAGACTGGAAGAATGTCACAATCATGAAATTTCAAAGGAGACATTCAGAAGTCTACCTAAACAAAGGTTGTCTTTGGATGAACGCCAGAGGGGATCCATTCAAGAGATGCTTGCTCTCAAGTGTAACAAAAAGCTAGTCAAGCAACACATTGTAAATGTTATGGACAAGGATGTGACCTTACGTGACATTCATAACATGAAACCAAAAAATTCAAACAGTCTTGAGGAAACAGTCAACTACCTCAAATCTCTTGGAGGGTATGTAGAAGTCCTAGCTATTGAAGGTAAACTGGAGGGTATATTTTATCAAGATTCCAGAATGAGGAATGCATTTTCTGCCAATCCACATGTTTTATTGCTAGATGCAACCTACTGCTTGAATAATTTGTACATGCCATTGTATATATTGATGGTAATTAATGGGAATGGGCAAGGACAAGTAGCTGCCCTCTTTATCCTTGCCCACGAAACCAGCAGCAACATTACAAAAATG
>NW_007407426.1:0-682 GCF_000475195.1 Diaphorina citri
TGAGAAAATCCGGCAGAAATATTTGGGAGATAAACCCATCAATCTGGAGAATAAGAAGGCTTTTGTTCAAGTAAGTGGTTCAGTGAGGTTAATAATATCTGATATTCGTAGATACCTACTTAGTAGGTAGTCCTAGTACAGTCGTACTTGGAACACTTACTATAGGTATCTAGACATTCCTAAATGAAAATCTTTGATGAGAATCACAGGAATCTTTGTTGCGAATTATCCCCTGAGAGGATGGTATGTACGTTTGCAAGATTACAAATAGATAGTACTTTTTACTTTCTATTACTACAGTATAGCGGAGCTATACTAGTAATGAAAGTATTGCAATCGGTCCAAATTTTCAAAATCGGGAAATGGTTGGAAATATCCGTGTTTTGACCCTGATTCAAAAAAGTGGTTTTTAGCCCATGGTCTGTACGTTACGTACGTACGTACTACAGGTTTAAATGGGAAAAAGTAGAACAAAAAAGTAGTTTTTGTCCCATGGTCTGTACGTATGTATGTACCACAGGTTTAAATGGGAAAAGGTTGTATACAAAATATCTCAAGACCGGTTTGTCTCATGGTCTGTACGTATGTACGCACGTATGTATGGATGTATGTATGTGTGTACTACAGGTTTAAATGGGGAAATGGGAAAAGGTGGTATACAAAATATCTCAAGAACGGTTTG
>NW_007407427.1:0-407 GCF_000475195.1 Diaphorina citri
TAGACAAGACTCAGGGACGATATTAGTTTTCAGGGGCGAAGCCAAGGGAGCGCGAAGCGCGACCTCATGCACATCCCGCGAAGCCCGGTATTAGTTTTCAGGGGCGAAGCCAAGGGAGCGCGAAGCGCGACCTCATGCACACCCCGCGAAGCCCCGGGAGCGCGCATAAGGGAGCGCGAAGCGCGACCTCATGCACATCCCGCGAAGCCCCGGGAGCGCGCAGCGCGACCGTAAACAAGGGAGCGAGGGGAGCGCGAAGCGCGACCTCATGCACACCCCGCGAAGCCCCGGGAGCGCGCAGCGCGACCGTAAACAAGGGAGCGCGTTATCCCGCGAAGCCCCCGGGAGCGCGCAGCGCGACCGTAAACAAGGGAGCGCGAAGCGCGACCCCCTGCACAACCCCGCGA
>NW_007407428.1:0-682 GCF_000475195.1 Diaphorina citri
CTCCCTTGGAATTTTCCGAAATCCAATTTACTGTGTGAAAATTGATGAATGTTGTGGGAAAAGGATTGCTACCTACCATACAGTTCCAGGAAAATATAACTCCCTCTGTGTCCCTACTTTTCACCCAATCTATCACTTCATCTTCCTTCCTCCCCACCATTTATAATATAACTTTATGAAAGATTGATTTGTTTTGTAGGCCTGAGTCAATTAACACATCCTCACTGTGGAAACAAGGCAAGTGTGGACACAGGTTTACAACAATTGACTAGATACCTATGTACCTACAGACCTATTATTATCGAACTGTCAGTGTGGACTCAGCTTTACAAAAATAAAGATTGACTAAGTAAGGTATAAGGACTATAATAAACACATCCTCACTGTGGAAACAAGGCAAGTGTGGACAGAGCTTTACAACAATTGACAAGATACCTATGTACCTACAGACCTATTATTATCGAATTGTCAGTGTGGACTCAGCTTTACAAAAATAAAGATTGACTAAGTAAGGTATAAGGACTACGTATTATCAAGAAAGGCTCAAAAAGAGACCAATAAATCATTTGTGAAATAAGTGAATTCGAAATGATGACATACTGATTACCGTTCTTATTACACGCATCATTGGACCAGGAAATAATTTGGAAATTTCTTCCTGAGTTTCTCTCTCTCTCTCTCT
>NW_007407429.1:0-682 GCF_000475195.1 Diaphorina citri
AAGGAGGAATGTCATTGGTAAGAAAATTAGAAAAGTTCACAAATATTCAATAGATAAAGTCCTATGAATATTACCAATTACCCATGCTTTGTAAGAAGGCAAAGAATCCTGTGGTTTTCCTTTGAGATTGTCTTAGATTGAGATTGGGTGACTTTGGGACCAATTGGGATTGATTTTCTTCCAAATCAAACACCTAGGTATGTATTCCTTAGTTGCTTGTGTGAGATTTGGCACTGGACAACAAAAGGTATAGGCATGTACTGTATAATACCTACCAACCTATACCATAGATTTTTGTTTTTAATTGCCCTGGGTAATTCTCCTCTGTAGAGTGATTGTTAACCCTTTTTGTTTCAGTAAAAAAGCTCCCTTGGTTCTAAAGGAAGAATCAAATGCTGTGTTGGAGGGAATTGGTATGGTGAGAAAAGAAGTTCAGGGTCTTCTTGGCCAGAGTGAAGAAGTTATCAACAAAGGATTTTATGTCATCAACACAGGCATTGCCCACTCTAGTGGTGAGTTTAACTTATTCTAAACTTTGACTATCAACATTAAATTAATTAATCTACCTTCAATCTATAGGTACCTATATACTTGCCTACTGCCTGCAAAGGCCACACATTTGGGCCTCTTTTTCAGCTTCCAAGGTGTTTTTTTATTTTTATTATTATTTTTTTTTTTTTTT
>NW_007407430.1:0-682 GCF_000475195.1 Diaphorina citri
TCAAAAGAGCCAGTGTTATTGTCTGTGGCTTGACAGGGCTGGTTTTGTCTCAGTTTTACGTCCTCCAGCGAGACAAGAGATATTGTTAAATTACAGCAAAAACCGCCAAAAAGCGGTAGAATGCCGCCAAGCGTTGCACCGGTCTAAACCAAAAGTTTCGTGACGCATCCTTGTCACATTTCACAGCTACATACCAAATTTCAAGTCTCTAGCTCTAGCTCTTACCCTTCTCGAGATATTTTGTTTACAGACAGACAGACACACACACGAACCAATGGCTGAAACTTTGGATTTAGGCTCTAGGGACCTCAAAACGTGTTTTGGCACTAAAAACTGACCTTCGAAAATTTGACCCGATTACATTACTTTCCTTCTTATAGGATAAGGAAAGTAAAAAATGTTACGATTCAGGAAGACCCATCTAAATTTTTGAATGAGATATTTGTATCTAAAATGATAAAATGAAAGCTTATAAGTTACTTCAGACAGAAAATGTCTTCTGCCATCAGAAACGTGATTCCAGAATTCCCCTTCTTGTGTTTCCTTGAAACTTTTACTTGCCCCTTATACACTGACTCGCAGCTCGCTAATTTCAATTTTCATTAGTTAGAGATGGATCCCAAATCTCACTTGTCTTGATTTATGATACTGGGGTGCTTGGACAGAGGACACATCAAGAGGA
>NW_007407431.1:0-682 GCF_000475195.1 Diaphorina citri
CCCATCATGATTTCAGAAGGTGATAATCCTAATGCTGGAATCTTAGTAGTTCTATATTCTGTTAATAAATCTATGTAATCATAATAAGAGAAATCTGATTTTTTAAGAATGTTTTTTACAAATTTTAACACCCTGTTCACTTCTATTACTGTTAGGATATTTTGGTGAACTATACAGGGTGTATCACAAAGCTATGTCAAGCCGAAAATGGCGAATAGTACAGGTCAAGGGCTACAAAAAGTTCCCCGGACATTTTTTCAAAATCCTCAAAATAACCGAGATATCTGCCATTTTGTGTTTTTCCAGGTACCCCGACCTTGCTCCAAACATTTGACCATGGCACAAAATGTGTTAAAGCTAGAAAAACTAATTACATGTGTAGATATAAGACAATTTTATCTCTCTTTTGAAATCAATTTCATTTCTAAAAGTTAAGATCCGTTCACACTATTGCTGTTGCGGTGCGCAATTTTGAATTTTTTTCCATAAATTATTCCATTAAGAGGATACCAAGAGGTGCCATCTAGGTCAGAGAGCTCGCTCAGGGTCTAATAAGGGATATTCAGGTACATAATTATGTCGTTGTACCCTACTTCCTGAGACAGACTTGACATCATAGTCCCATTCAGGTACCCTCAAAAGAGCCACTGTTTCACTGTTATTGTCTGTGGCTTGACAGGGG
>NW_007407432.1:0-682 GCF_000475195.1 Diaphorina citri
AGATCATTGTTGTTTTGAATTCTTAACTTTCAAGAGTTTCAAGACATTACAGAGGGCTCGCTGGAATGAAACCCTGTGACATATTGTCCTCCATTGGAAATTAATTTAGTGTTAATTTTAGGCAATTATTAAAAACAATTAAAGTAAGAATACAATTATCAGGAATAACATAGCTAGGTAGGCAATTATTCATAACAGTCATAACCCTGGTATTATAGGTATAAATAGGCGAATACCTTCTAGGTATGTTATTTATTCTCCAGAATATAGGTATGTACATATCTAACACTTATACAGACTCAGCAGTAGGTACCTACATATATTAACAAGAAAATTACCTAGGTGACGTAGGGAGGAGTACCGAGAGTACCTACCTTATAAATATTATAGGGAAAAAGCAAGATGTTGAAATAAACTGCTGGTGTTCTAAATAAAATTGAACTTTGCAAGTTAATGAAAAAAGTTCAAATCAAATATCAATAATTTAAAAGTGGAAGTACTGCAATAAGATTTAAAATGCTACCTACCTATAAAATTAATAGGTACCAGGAATAACATAGCTAGGTAGGCAATTATTCATAACAGTCATAACCCTGGTATTAGGTATAAATAGGCGAATACCTTCTAGGTATGTTATTTATTCTCCAGAATATAGGTATGTACATATCTAACACTTATACAT
>NW_007407433.1:0-682 GCF_000475195.1 Diaphorina citri
GTATTATTTTATTAGATACGTTTACCAAGAAGTACTTTTTAACTTCATTTTGTTTTAAAGATTAAAGTAATAAAAAAATGTCTCCTTGTAAAATATTATTAATTTATTTAATATTATACCCTTTTGGCTCGCAGCGGGCCGCACAATTTGACCAGGCGGGCCGCCAGTTTGACATGCCTGGAATACACCTTGTTTATTCTGCTCGAATGAGACTGAAAAGTCCCTTTACTCCAGCAGTCTAAACAAGTAGAATAAAATAGAATAGACAATAGAATACACCTTGTTTATCCCGCTGGTATGAGACTGAAATTTCCTTTAACCCAGCAGTCTAATCAAGTACAGAGTTTAAACCCCAATCCTTCCAACACCGTGAGATAGGTGCCTTTCCTATTTCACGGATACGGAAGTAAGTGACTAAGTCTGCAAAACAAGTCCGTTTAGGTACTTTTTATAGAAGGCAAACTCGGAAAAATTAGCCTCTATGGGGTCCTTAAAGTTGCTGACAAAGCAGACGAACTATGTGCCTAAATGAAAAATCGTCGAGCTAAGACTTGAATGTCGCTTCGTTCGTTCATCAATGGATTCTCTGCCGATAATGACAATTGTTTCGACTTACCCTCCTCACTCTCAGTCTCTGATTCTTCTTCATCACTGTCCTCATCCTCATCAGACGACAGGATTT
>NW_007407434.1:0-682 GCF_000475195.1 Diaphorina citri
AAAAAAACTTCACAGAAATCTGTGGATATTGTATGGTTCATGGTAAAGTGACTCACTGAACTAATTTTCCACGATAAATTCAGTGTTTGGAAACAGACCAAGTATAAATACCATGTTATCCTGTACTCGGATCGATAGTTTCCTGTAAAAGTGTGTAATATGTAAGCTCAACCTTATAGGTAAAGCTAACACAATTGAGGACATTGGAGGAACAGAAAACATCACACTAGCAACAATGACTAACGTCAGAGATGCTCACCACACAAAACACAATGAGTGTTGCAAGAACCCGTGTGACTGGGAACTGATTCCACCATCAGCAAAAAGTTACCTGGCCTGCTTCTAACATAAACAACTTGCATAACGTACACCTGGGCTAAGCACAATCGGGTTACTGGTGCCAAGTGCAGGTTTGCTGGATTATAATCATTGGATATTGTCAAGGCAATGACCGCATCGGAGTATCCGCAATCCAGTTATTACTGCTAAGTCCTATTTTAGGTTTCAGACAGAGATTTGAAACAAATTGTGAAACAAGAAATAGTGTGAGTAGCCTGTTTTCTTGTATTCCTATAGCTATTTCATGAATTGCACTCATACTCATATTCAGAGATGTGCAAAATGCTTTTGAAAACCAATTTGAAATGCAAAATGTAAAATGCCTCTAGAAAACCAATTTGAA
>NW_007407435.1:0-682 GCF_000475195.1 Diaphorina citri
GGAGAGTTAAGGGAACATAAAGGACAGTTAGGAGAGTTTTTGATATCTATTCTATGGAGATGTTGGGATAGAAAGTCGTACTCCGTAAGAAGTCGGAAATGAGCGACAGATGCCTTCTTAGGTAAATTTGAACTGTTGTTTGGGTTTTTTACAAGCGCTTGCCGCTTCTTCCCTTGATATTCTGTAAGAATCCTTTTTTTTCCATGTTTTTATAGCATTTTTACCTTGGTTAGTGATGTGGGTTTCTAGGAGGAGTCTGAGCTCATTAAGACCATCGGGTATCTTGGACACCAGAGAGTACATGCGACCCAGGTCTTCCGACTTGTGGGCGTCCAGCAGGTTCTGAAATTCCGTGTAGAAAATGTCCAAATGCTTCTCGATGAGGACCTGAAACGGGTGTCAGAAAGGGTTAATGGAGCTGACATAGATACGTGTCAAAAGGGGTTAATGGACCTGCAATAAATACGTATCAAAAGGGATTAATAGAATAGAGTATACCTCTTTATACTGCCCGAATAGGACTTGAGAATAGTGAAAATCCCCTCCACTACAATATGTATAAATGGCTTTTATTTGCACTAGGTCACAGGTTCGATTCCCGCCCGGAGGTGGACTTTATCCTAAACACATAAGGTTCGTTCTCGGAACGGCTGACTTTCTTCTATCCTGTCCTCATTCTCTC
>NW_007407436.1:0-682 GCF_000475195.1 Diaphorina citri
AAAACTTTCAATAGCTTAATTGCTTAATAAATGAAAAACTCTTGACTTTTAATTTTACAAATTTAATATATTTTATCTGTACGCGTATTTCGGGTGTTACCCCATTCTCAAGATGATATTTAATTAAAACAAATAATTAAACAACTACCTATGTTGCGTATACGCGCCTGATTCGAACATATTACTAACAAGTAAGAAAACTATCCCAACGCGTTGTCTATCTATGCCTACCTAAATATTTTTGATAGGCCTCTCTCCTCTTAATAATAGTTAGTTGTCACAAAAGTTCGTTCCAATCACCACACTTGAAGTACCTAATTTTTCTTACGTTTATAAACCTATCTTTTCATAAAATAATTGATTTAAATAACCCCCTTTTCTAAACCAATCTAACCCCTACAATTACCTATCTTAAGATGTAAAATAAGTGCCAGTGCAGGATTATTCTTCTACTTCCTCATCATACAGTCCACAACTTCTTCAAGGGCCGGCCCAGGATTCCCAAGGACTTTCATCACGGTAAGCTCTTCAGGAAATCTGTGTTCCTTTACGTTGATTAACCCGCTGCCCTGAGCCAGCCCCACCAACCTATATATAACTTACCTACGCTAAAATAGAAAACAATGTACAAGAAGGGGAAAATACAAGGAAAAAAACAATTTTTAAGACGAGGGGAAAAAAG
>NW_007407437.1:0-682 GCF_000475195.1 Diaphorina citri
AGCTTTGCATCTTCATTGATGCAAAGCTTCATTTTACAGCTAACTAGGCTGGGTTTTAGAGCTTTGCATCTTCATTGACGCAAAGCTTCATTTTACAGCTAACTAGGCTGGGTTTTAGAGCTTTGCATCTTCATTATTGGTAAAAAAAAAAAAATCCAGGGAAAGTTCAATACATTGAGGTGGTTAACTTTGGACCCATTTGAGGACTCCTTATGAGGGGCAAAACTTGCAAGAACTAAGGACTGCTGGGGGAAAGTAGCAAGTTGAACCTTTCACGAGCCAAGGTTATAGCTACCCTAAATGACGTATGACCTTTTTTCTCTCCTCATGCCTTCATTTCCTTTAAGTTCATTGACCTAGAGACCTTTTCGACGTTATCTACAGAAGTGGAACAGTGTACTCTGATCTGAGTAGGTACCTACTACCTACTCTCACGTGTTTATCTCAATGAAAATATAATTCTAGTATTTACCATATTACGGCCAAGTAGGTACCTATACCTTACAAAAACAAAATAGAGAATTAGGAAAGGGGAACTTTTTAGTTGTATTACCTATACCTACGTAGATATGCGGATAAATAAAAGAAGTGTTGTTTATTTGTATTATAATAACAATACAACTCATTTTGTGGCATCATAGGTAATATTTTCCCTAATTAATTATTTATTTCACTTAGATAG
>NW_007407438.1:0-682 GCF_000475195.1 Diaphorina citri
TTGACACGCTTTGCCAGTCAAAACTGAAGTGATGAATGAGGTTTTAAAAATGAATATAAAGCCCGAATTGTGGACCACAATTGACACAATGCATCCGGAATAATAACGCAATAGAATACACAGGTGTACATGTCGGTGGAACCTCAAGTATACCTAATAAAGTTTAACAAAGAATAAAGAAGTATCATAAAGAAGAGTGAAGATGGATTATGTATGATGATAACAAAACAGAGTGGATATTTATGATGATTAACTTGATAACATCAACATATCACCATTGAAATGCATAACAAGGGTAAAATAAGAGACCCTCTACCATGTTATGAAAACAGGAGAAGACAAGGAAATTCAATAGTCGGACAGCGAAATTGATTTCGGAAATTCACATATCCTCAAAAGCTCTCCTAGTATTCCTTTTGAAGTAAAATTTAACAAAGAATAAAGAAGTATCATAAAGAAGACTGAATATGGATTATGTATGATGATAACAAAACAGAGTGGATATTCATGATGATTAACTTGATACCATCAACATATCACCATTGAAATGCATAACAAGGGTAAAATAAGAGACCCTCTACCTCTACATGTTATGAAAACAGGGGAAGACAAGGAAATTCAATAGTCGGACAGCGAAATTGATTTCGGAAATTCACATATCCTCAAAAGCTCTCCTAGTATT
>NW_007407439.1:0-682 GCF_000475195.1 Diaphorina citri
AAAATATGATAATTCAATTTAAAAAATAGTGGAAAAAATAGTAGGTTCATAGTCCCCTCGTAATGTAGGTAATGGTAGTCCCCTTGATCCTTGAAATAATGCAAAATTGGCTGTGAGGTACTTACTTTTTCCCCCCTTCTATTTAGTAGATACTTTCAATTTCAAGTAGGTAAGTACTTAAGTACTTTTTATTTTTCTAGTTCCTGATATTTTTTCCCCTTTATTGTTGTAATGATTTACATTGGGTTGTATTTTCAGAATCTAGCAAAGTGATATGCATCCCAAGTGTGTGTTCAGAAAGATAATCTTGATTTTTTTTTTCAACTCTACCTAACCATCCTTTGATAATCCTCTCTTCTTCTTTAATTTAAGTTTAACCCAAGGTCAGCCACTCATGTTCAGACTGTCTGACAGACATGGGCCTAATGGACCACACAGTCTTTCCAACCACCTGACAGACCACAGTCTGTTCAGAACATGTGGGAAAAGCTTCAGACCTTCCAACCACCTGACAGACCAAAGTCTGTTTGGAACTTGTGGGAAAAGCTTCTGTTTGGAACTTGTGGGAAAAGCTTCTGTTAGACCATCTGATAGCCCCTTGGTCTCATGATTTTTCTACCATTCACTCAGACGTGGGTCTGTCAGACAGTGTGAGTGTGAATGGCAGACATAACCCTTCTCT
>NW_007407440.1:0-682 GCF_000475195.1 Diaphorina citri
TTCAAACCGTTTCTGTGATGTTGAAAATGTTATGATTATTATTATTATTATTTTTCTCTACCTACCTATTCCTGAGGAAAAAATAAATAAAGGAGGTAGATACCTACCTATAAATTGTGTTTTTCACTTCATAAAATATACAAGACCTTGTTGTTTCCTTGGTAAAGGGACTTTTTAGTCCTGTTTAAGCAGGATAAACACAGTATATTCTATTTATTCTACCTATGCAATGCAGAGTGCAAGAAAAATTGTTGGTACAGGAAAATCATGCAAATCAGCAGCGAATTTAAAATGCATGAGTATGCATACGAGTATGTTATTACAGGCATGATGCAAAGCTCAAACTATGCCATGTACTTAATACACGCTCTACAGCTCTAAGGCACTTGGGTTTATACTACAAATGAGGAGCTTCGTCGACCTTTTTTTAACCCTTTGGTTACCGGTGTAAACTGTAGTAGGTATAACCTAAAACCTAACCTACCTGTTTGAAATGTTTTCTGATCTAATCAAGTCGATGACACAAAATAGAGTCTGTTTGCATTTCCTAACCACCCATTTTGTCCTGTTTTTCAATTTGGTCCTGCGGGCTTCACATTAAGTATATTTTTTTCTTTTTTCTTCTAATGGGATTCGAGCCTAATTAGTTTTCAAGAGTAACAGTATTTTCCGGCATTACAAT
>NW_007407441.1:0-682 GCF_000475195.1 Diaphorina citri
ATGTGTCAAAACTCCCATCTCTCATTCTATACAATTATTAGTGGATGTGTCAAAACTCCCATCTCTCATTCTATATAATTATTACTGGATGTGTCAAAACTCCCATCTCTCATTCTATATAATTATTACTGGATGTGTCAAAACTCCCATCTCTCATTCTATGTATATGTATACAATCATTAGTGGATGTGTCAAAACTGCCATCTCTCAGTTTATCCAATCACTAATGGATGTGCCAAAACTCTTATACCTATCCCTTGTTTGCCAAAACTTCTAGGGAAGGATGAAAAGATTCTACAAAATTATGTACCTACCTACATAATTACGAAAAATGCAACCAAAAATCTATTGAGTTAAAACCTCTTCTCCTGGTAAACACATATCCAACATAGATATCACTGATCCCTTTTATTACTATCACTGTTCCAAAGGGAGTGACAGTATAATAATTACATATGTAGAAACACCCCTTGAACACATGGGTTAACAGTAGAACATACTACTAGTAAAATTAAATGACAACAGGTGTAGTCAAACCACAACACAACTGAACACAGTAAAAAGAAGCTCACACATTATGTGGCTTTAATGTGGGTGGGAATGGGTTTTTGCACACCTTTTGAGAATTTTCCAGGTGTGAAGGTTTTCATTATGTTTATCTCTATACTTTGGCACTACATGT
>NW_007407442.1:0-682 GCF_000475195.1 Diaphorina citri
GGGACCTCAAAACGTGTTTTGGCACTAAAAACTGACCATCGAAATTTTGACCCGATTACATTACTTTCCTTCCTTCCTATAGGATAAGGAAAGTAAAAAGCCGAAAATTCAGTGCATTCATTTCAGCGTCCTTCTTGGAACGGCTAGCTTTCTCCTAATATCCTGTCTTCCTTCTCTCTTCTCTTTCGGGACGACAAGGCCTTAGCAGTTACAGTTCCCTTTAACAAACCTTCGAAAAAAATCATTTCAGAGTAGGTATTTCAAAATTGCCAGCAAGGCTTGATCCAACCTGCCTCTCAACAAAATTTTAGCCACGCAAAATTTTAATAAATCAAGTCTACCTGAGGGACTTTAACTTTTAATGAAACTGCCTGCCAGCCTAGTTAGCTTAGTTGGTAGTGCGTCTGCCTTGTAAGCGCTAGACCGCGGGTTCGATTCCCGCCCGGGGCGGATTTTATCCATTTTAGCCACGCAAAATTTGAATAAATCAAGTCTACCTGAGGGACTTTAACCTTTAATGAAACTGCCTAGCCTAGCCTGAAATTTCCCTTGCTAAAGAAATACATACAACCTAGCAAAGATTGAGTGTGAAGGACATCCATCAACTCGTAAAAAATTTGCAACCATAACCAAATGTCAGCCCAAATGCAATTACCAAAGGCCTCTATCAGACCTGTTCAGA
>NW_007407443.1:0-682 GCF_000475195.1 Diaphorina citri
TCCGACTAGGGTAAGGTCTTGAGTCCTCCATTTGCACCATGAAATAACTGCGCCGCAGGCCAAATTTTTTCAAGATAATGACCTTAAGACTACTACAGCCATTTCTCTTTGATCTGGCTTTGGGCCCCTAATAGGTATTTACTATAAGTGAACTGGCATTTTATTTATAAGAATATAATAACAGCGCCGCAGGCGAAATTTTTGAACATTTTGGTCTAAAATCTTCAGAAATTTAGTCTCATCGAAATCCAGCGCCGCAGGCGAAATTTTTGAACATTTTGGTCTAAAATCTTCAGAAATTCAGTCCCATCGAAATCCTAATCTTCAGGTCCATAGGAGAATTTTTTTTTAAAAAGCATGAACCTGAAGTTTGTCACTATACAGTCTACACATTCACAAATCCTGGGGGGATGAAGGTTAACACAAAAAAAAGGGGGAAATGAGCAGCGCCGCAGGCGAAATTTTCGAAAATTGTGACCTAAATCTATAGAAACCCAGAATTAACGAAATTGGAATTTTTATGGCCACAGGCGAAAATTTTGGTCTCTAATTTTTTTTTTAAACTTAGTCATCAAAAACACAAAATTTGGCGCCGCAGGCGAATTTTTTGAAGATTTTGGTCTACAATAGTAAGAGAATCAGACTTGTCAAAGGTGTAATCTTCAGGGCCGCAGGCGAAACT
>NW_007407444.1:0-682 GCF_000475195.1 Diaphorina citri
CCAACTGTGAAGAGTAAAAGTTATTTGTGTTCTTCTTTTCAAGATGAATCTTCACAAAGTTACGTCAGAATCTATCAACAGATTGTACAAGTTGCGGAAAAAAAATCAAAAATTCGAATTTCCCGCCAACTTTACACGCAAAAAGTCCGACGATGTCCTACGATGGCCCTGTTCATAACCACGGCCTAAAGAGGTAAAGATAAAGACTAAAAAAAGAGAAGAAAAATGAATTTTGAATTGAATTATTGAATATGAAATACAGTATACAGGAAAATAAACCAGTTCACGGGGTTTTAAGTGTTTTATTAAAAATTACTTTGATTAAAATGGTTATTTCTCTTACAATCTGATGAAACATACAGATGAGTACCTAATAACTCAGATCAGTATCAGAATCAGATCATTCAGATCAGTACATGAACGTAAAGAGGTAAAGATAAAGACTAAAAAAAAGAGAAGAAAAATGAATTTTGAATTGAATATGAAATACAGTATACAGGAAAATAAACCAGTTCACGGGGTTCTAAGTGTTTTATTAAAAATTACTTTGATTAAAATGGTTATTTCTCTTACAATCTGATGAAACATACAGATGAGTACCTAATAACTCAGAAAATCCTCACCTTTATTCAAACATCCCTAATCAGTAAAGTCAGACTGAAAGGTACACCAATACACCATT
>NW_007407445.1:0-682 GCF_000475195.1 Diaphorina citri
TTCTAACCCCCCCCCCCCCCTCTTCACCTCCCTACCCCAAAGTTTTTTCACCAAAATTTCTCCCCCAAAACACACCCCACAAAAAAAAAACTTTCATAAAACAGAGCGTTCTCTCCGTCCCCTTTTCTCTCTCTTTCTCTCTCTCTCTCTCTTTCCCCCCCTTTTATTCCTTTCCCACGAAACCTGATTCTGTTTCCTCTCCCCTCTCCCAATTTTCTTCCAAACGTTTACGCGCTGCTGTAGTGTTTTTGGGAGGGGAGAAAGGGAGGGAGGTAAAGAAGAAGGGGAAAGGGTGAGAGACAGAGCTGAGAGAATGAAGGGGAAAAATAGGAGAAAGGGGATTGGGAGAGAAGAAGAAGGAAGAGAGAGAGGAAAGGAGAAAGGAAAAGGATAAAGAGAAACGGAGAGAGCGAGAGAGGGGGGAGGAAAGTAGAAAAGAGGCGAAAAAAGGGAAGAGAGGAGAAGATATAAAAAGAGAGAGGGGGGAATGGAGGAGAAGGGAAAAAGGAGAAGGGAATGAGGGGAAAATTAAGGGAGAGGAGAGACGAAAAGGGAAATTTTAGGGGGGGAAATGAAGAAAGAGGGTAGTAAAATTAAGAGAGACAGGGGAAGAAGAAGGATAAAAGGAAGAGAGGGGAAGAAGAAGGATAAAAGGAAGAGAGGGGAAGAAGAAGGATAAAAG
>NW_007407446.1:0-682 GCF_000475195.1 Diaphorina citri
TTCCCGGCAAGCCATTAGTCTGTCTTATGTTTAGGTGTCTTGAATAGATTCATCCGATTTAAACACTCTTGAGATACCTACGCTAAGAAAAATGTTGCTGTCTTAGGACTCTTAGCCCATCTACACACGGAGCTACTGAAAAGAAACTCAACCAGTTAGGCCAGCCACTCACTATCAGGTATACCTGACACCTGACGGGCACATATGCTATCAGGTAGACCTGATTAGGTATACCTGACACCTGACGGGCACACACACTATCAGGTAGACCTGATCAGGTATACCTGACACCTGGTGGGCACACATGCTATCAGGTAGACCTGACACCTGACGGGCACACACACTATCAGGTATACCTGTCGTCAGGTCTACCTGATAGTGAGCGGCTGGCCTTAATAACTCGAGTTTGTAACTATGTAGTTACTAACTGTTTGGTAACGTGACTCTCCACTCGAGGCTACTCTTTAGTAACTGAAATCTCTAGTTCGTTCAGTGTCCTTGGAATCCTTGCCTATCGATTGTGCTCCACCGCTATGTGGGATATTATTTACTCAAACGTGTCATTGGATATTGAGACCATGTCAACTAAGTCTTGCGAGGACAATTGAGCTAGTTGAAAGCTACATAGGTACATCCAGTATCATTATTATTAGGAGTTAAAAGGGTTGTCTATCAACTATCA
>NW_007407447.1:0-682 GCF_000475195.1 Diaphorina citri
CGGGGGCTTCGCGGGGTTATGCATAGGGTCGCGCTTCGCGCTCCCTTGTTTACGGTCGCGCTGCGCGCTCCCGGGGCTGTGCGGGGTTGTGCATGTGGTCGCGCTTCGCGCTCCCGAGGCTTCGCGGGATGTGCATGAGGTCGCGCTTCGCGCTCCCTTGGCTTCGCCCCTGAAAACTAATATCGTCCCTGAGTCTTGTTTCGAAGAAATGAAAACTTGGGGGTCGCGCTTCGCGCTCCTTCGTTTACGGTCGCGCTGCGCGCTCCCGGGGCTTCGCGGGGTTGTGCATGGGGTCGCGCTTCGCGCTCCCTTGTGGTCGCTTCGCGACTCCTCTTGTTTACGTCGCGCTGCGCGCTCCCGGGGGCTTCGCGGGGTTATGCATAGGGTCGCGTTTACGGTCGCGCTGCCGCTCCCGGGCTTCGCGGAGTTGTGCATGGGGTCGCGCTTCGCGCTCCCTTGTTTACGGTTGATCTAAAAGCGAGAGAGAAATATTAATCGTAGGAAAAGCTTTTCTGGCCTCAAACTCTATTCCCTGTGTATTTCTTATGGGGAACTTAAAAAACGTCAATATCTCGGGAACGGTTGGGAAACGGTTGGGAATATTATAATTTGAGAAGGAAAAACATTGCCAAGTTGAAATTGAGAGAAGGTTGAAGGAATTCCAAGTTGAAATTGAGAGAAG
>NW_007407448.1:0-682 GCF_000475195.1 Diaphorina citri
ATATTAGATCTAGAACTAATGACTGTTTCATAAGCCTTTGGAAGACACCTTGGCAAAGGATAACCGTTATGTAAATATACAGAGATATTAGACACAGAATCCATTGGGGAATTACCTTGGACCTACTTACATCTTGTTATCAATGTAGTCATATCTAGTGTGATAGAAACCGAAAAACCATGAAACTCTATTGATAGGCCGGTTGGCGCTTCGATCTCTTGACGTTTGCGCGCGCCTCCCGGCAACATTGATTAAAACCCAAAGCCTATACATCGAGTTCCAGTATAGGTTTAGTTAAATAAAGTTCCCACCCGTCATGCCCACATTATCATCCTAAGTAACTGTTCTTTCCCAGAAAGGCTGGTTTTCGGGTTTTCTCCAATACTCTGTCAGGGTATATCGATTTCTGGTCAATAATACCTTCGTTGTTACATGAACTGAGTATTGCAGAATATTGAGTTACCTACACTGATAGATGTGATATAATTTTGTTATTGAATAGGCATGAAGTCCAACAAGATACTAGAGGCAATGCCCAACCCAAATCGTCCAAAAACCATCAGAACAAAACTCACTCAACTCGAAAACCCCAACACTCAAAGACACAAACACCCAAGAGACAACCCTGCTGAATAAACTGAACTCCAAACGTTACCTTTTGCTGCAAAGATGCCACAAAGCT
>NW_007407449.1:0-682 GCF_000475195.1 Diaphorina citri
TTTGGGCAGCTAAATTCCGTTTAGGGACGAGCTATTCAAGTATTCACTTTGGGGCAAAGCCTCGACTACCTCTGGGTCGTTTTATTTCTATTTTTTCCATACTACCTAGGTACCTACTAATACCTAATACCTATCCTCCTGTTCTTATTTTTCTAGTATCTATGTAGGTAGAATCAGTTCAAAATTTCTTCATACGAAAAAGTCAAATATAGGGTAATGTAAATATCGAAGCCATAAAAGAGACTATAGATGCGTATTTTTCTTGTGGAATCTTGATTGAGTTTTAAATATCCTGGACTGAAATTAGATAAATAATTTTTCGTAGGCCCCCGCAAGCTTTCGCCTGGGAGCCCATGAGTCCATAGTACCTACATTGACGGAGGACGTGGTCCAAATTATGAACAAGTGCCCTTAGATTTTATTGCGGGGCCGTTAAATCCCCGGGGTGGGATATACGCTAGTGGGAGGTATCCACCCCAGTCAGCACACACGATTGGATGTAAGGCTCGAATCAAGCTTACAAATTCACCTGTGTAAGTTGGATGACATCCAGTCTGTAAGATTAATTCTAAACTCTTAAAAAGAAAATAAAAACAGATATAGGTACTATGTTTAAAAATGGTAATGTGATACCTACATGTAGGTACTTTTATTGATATCTACATAATAATTACTAGTAGTT
>NW_007407450.1:0-682 GCF_000475195.1 Diaphorina citri
GAAGAAGAAGGAGGAGGATAAGGAGAAGAAGAAAGCAGAGGAAGAAGAAGAAGGAGGAGGATAAGGAGAAGAAGAAAGAAGAGGAAGAAGAAGAAGGAGGAGGATAAGGAGAAGAAGAAAGCAGAGGAAGAAGAAGAAGGAGGAGGATAAGGAGAAGAAGAAAGAGGAGGAGGAAGAGGAGGAGGAGGCGGAGGAGAAGAAGATCTCGGAGAAGGAAAAGTCAGGTACCTATACAATTACGAAGGGAAGATGAAAGGCATCTTAAAAGTAAAGTAGATAGCTCGGTTGATAGGTAATAGGTAGATGGAGATGGAGGTAGGGAGGGTAAAGATGTCAGGCGAAAGACAAAGTTAGGTGTAGGAAGGTTAAGGGAGGTAGATATCTGAAAGGTAGGTACGTAGGGCACAGATGTCAGGTAAAAGACCAGGTAGGGAAGTATACATCTGAAAGGTAGTTACGTAAGTAGATAGATGGAGGTAGGTACAGAAGGCAGGTGAATGACAAAGTTAGGTTCAGGTAGGGAGGTATACATCTGAAATGTAGGTACGTACGTAGATAGATGGAGGTAGGTACAGAAGGCAGGTAAAAGGCGTAGGTAATATGAAGGTAGGTAGGTATAAATTGCTTTCCAGCTTGTGAGATCAAGTGGAAACAAGCCTGAATGCCTTTATCGTATGAAATC
>NW_007407451.1:0-837 GCF_000475195.1 Diaphorina citri
TTGAATTTGAAATATTTGCAATCGAAGTAAAAGAACAATATTGTCGATGATGGGTATCGAATCCGGGTCTTTCTGCATGGCAAGCAAGAACGTTGCCAGAGAACATGTTACATTAAAAAGCGCCTTGAAATTAATGGAGAATTTCAGGTTATGCAACATGTTCTTCATTTGACGGAAAATCCGTACCGTAGGGTAATTTTCGTAGGCACTGCATATGTACGGTATTTCCGGCTTTGAACATCTGGCAACTGTCTAATCTTCCGAGAACAAACTTTTTGGGAATTGGGAATTGGGATTTGGATTTCAAATTTAAAAAAAAAAAACCTAAAGAAAAAAGGATTTTCCGGCGATTACAGAACTTGATTACTTGTCCATAGGTATTACTGGCTTTCCCGTTTCGTACTACAGGAAATAAGGAAATATTGGTATGTAAATCATTCATATTTGTTTGAAAGCCCACCGAAAATCAAGTGGGTCATGTTACTCGAATACCTACCATGTTGAAAACTAACCTTTTGAACTGTAGAGTGATCCTGTATCGTACAATTGGTAGAGATGCGAAATCCCAGTCCCAAGGTTGATTTAATTCATTACAATCAAGTCTGCCCTGGGAGTTGAATCTTTTAATTCAGTCCCAGTCTTTCCAGTCCCTGTGTAAAATCTCAACAAACCCAGTAGGTACATGGTACATGCTTGGGATTGTACACAGGGACTGGAAACTTGGAAAGACTTAAGACTGGGATTGAAATCTAGAGTGATTGTATAGAAGCAGTCCTCGCATCTCAGCGTAACCAATCAGATCGCTCCATTTACCTAGTAGACATTCCCCCCACTCGC
>NW_007407451.1:8295-10548 GCF_000475195.1 Diaphorina citri
CCCAATTTTACATGGCTTAACCCTTGATGTGCTGTGTGGTCACTGGAGTTGCGATTAGCTTATTTTTTCATTAACCCGTATTGTGTCGTGTGCTTCATTGAAGCTCTTTCGCTGTCTCAGGTCCTAATATTTTAATCTGTTTAGAGGTGCGTGTATGCTTTTGAGAGCAGGTTGAGGGGTAACTCTTTCTAGTTATCAGATTTTCTACCACCTCCCCTTTTTCACTTAGAATTCATCCACTCTTCTTCCAAAGGATCTGTTGGGAATAAAGTTCGCCCCGGGCGGGAATCGAACTCGCGACCTACCGCTTACAAGGTAGTGAAGGTAGGCGCGATCCCCTTCAAGTTAACTAGGCTGGCTGATTACTGAAATAAAAATAAGAATACCTACGTAGTTGTAAGTATTAGGTACATAGGTACCTAGTATTAGGTACATAGGTACCTACCAATGTGAAATCTCAAGCTGTGTCCAGTCCACATGTAGTTGACGGCCGTCAATCGATGTCGACGGAAACCGTACACTACCTCGACAACATTGATTCACCTCGTCGATGGACTATCGATCGACGCGGTCGACTCTGTGTGGATACAGCTTAGCTATCATAGGTACCTACGAACAGACAGAATAGAATAGAATACACCTTGTTTATCCTGCTCGAATTAGACAAAAGTCCCTTTACCCCAACAGTCTAACCAAGGTATCTTGTATTTTATGGGTTTGCTGTGCCCCCTCCTATCGCGGGCACCTATGCCAGGGTTAAGTTGATTCGGTTAACCAATATCATTAATCACAGGGGCTATCAACCTGTACCATCATTAATATTTTGCATATGGGAGAGAGAGACTTGCCTGTCATTCTGCCTGATCACGAATCAGACACTGTGGGGACTTGGGGACAGCCAAGATCAAGGTCGAGAGGTCTTCAGCGGGGGTCTACAGTACACGAAATAATAGATAGGTATCTCAGCTATACATCCTACATATGTAGATAGTGCCCAAGTGCATACCTTAGGTTTGAACCTAGATACCTTGCAGAAAAATACAATGATAGACATTGTAATTTTCTACAAGGTAGGTTTGGCTAGGTACCTACTACCTACTAACTTCAAGTCTTCGTAGGTAAGATTTTTTACTTTCTATCACCCTTTTTAATATGCATGATTGTTTTATTACCGTTAACACTAGAACTCTAGAAACCAGAAAATTTGTGACCCTTTGAATTTGAAATATTTGCAATCGAAGTAAAAGAACAATATTGTCGATGATGGGTATCGAATCCGGGTCTTTCTGCATGGCAAGCAAGAACGTTGCCAGAGAACATGTTACATTAAAAAGCGCCTTGAAATTAATGGAGAATTTCAGGTTATGCAACATGTTCTTCATTTGACGGAAAATCCGTACCGTAGGGTAATTTTCGTAGGCACTGCATATGTACGGTATTTCCGGCTTTGAACATCTGGCATCTGGCAAATGGCTAATCTTCCGAAAACAAAATTTTTGGGATTTGGATTTCAAATTTTAAAAAAACCTAAAGAAAAAAGGATTTTCCGGCGATTACAGAACTTGATTACTTGTCCATAGGTATTACTGGCTTTCCCGTTTCGTACTACAGGAAATAAGGAAATATTGGTATGTAAATCATTCATATTTGTTTGAAAGCCCACCGAAAATCAAGTGGGTCATGTTACTCGAATACCTACCATGTTGAAAACTAACCTTTTGAACTGTAGAGTGATCCTGTATCGTACAATTAGGCCGGGAACTATACTTTCGTGTTGAAATTAATGATAATCCTGAGCTCCTGAGCATGCTAAGATACCATACTGCCTTCTGACAAGACAAGATTTGGCATAGGTCCTTCTAAAGGTATGTCTCCAGGGTGTACTACTACTATCGGTGTTAATACTCAACTGTTTCTTCTCTTTCCAGTGATGACAGAATCTGATGTCAAGAAACCACTGCCCAATGGTCCTCAAGAAGGTGTAAACTACCCGATATCAGTGTTGTACTGTGGAAATTGTTCATTGCCAGTAGAATATTGTGAATACCACCCAGAATATGAAAAGTGTAAAGTATGGCTTGAGAAAAATCTACCAGAAGAATTTGAAAAATTGGTAAAGTTATCGGGAGATGGGGGTGATGAAGATGCTACAGAAGAAAAGAAGAGGCAAAAGAGAGGAGGTAAAGGTATAGTAAAGGCTAGGAAAAAAGAAGAGGTACCAAAACAAGTATGTGTTTCTCGAGCGCCCAGAGG
>NW_007407452.1:0-682 GCF_000475195.1 Diaphorina citri
GTCGAGAGAAGAAGACTCTGCCGTTTGTGCAATCGCCCTACGAAAACCGCAGATTCAACCGCTGGCGGTTGAAGTTCAGGTTGAAACACACTACCATCACGTCACGTGAGAGTAGTGTGTCCTGGACGAGATTACCTACAATAGGTATTGTGGGAAAAATTTTCTACTACAATCATCTTTCTGACTACCATGAGTTCACGTGACTTAACGTGACGTGATGGTAGTATGTTCCTAACTTAAAACATGCGTCTCAGAAAAACTACCACTTGAGCCCAAAATGAATACTAATGGAAATCCGATTTGAATCCCATTCAAAAACGAACTGAACCGTCTCTCTATCACGAAACTATAATGCACTCACTATATTTGCACTCCTAGAGTGTCCCGTGTGTACACTATTGGTAATATTTCTGCACTCCTCAGTGGAGTGGCGAGAGATTTCCAAGGGGAACTTATAAACCAACTAGCAGGTTGCCCGTATTTCAAAACTGAAAATTCATCATAACTCAAGAACAGTTTAGATTTCGGGTTTCGGGAAGATCCTTTCTTCTTGCACATCTAGAACATTATGTCAGGAATTCAATGGGATACGAATATTAGGAATATTCTTACCAAATTTCAGCTTTCTAGGTGTTGGGGTTCTGGAGATAGAGCGATCAGTGTTTTTTTTTTTTTAAGAGGT
>NW_007407453.1:0-682 GCF_000475195.1 Diaphorina citri
TCCTGCTCTATGACTTTGAAACATCACCCAAGTAAGCGCAACTGATCTATTACATAAATCATTTAAATAAGTTGATATGCATTAGGTGTGCAGTTGTCCTGAAAATGATGGTGTTCTGCATATTTTTGTGGGTAAATAATTATGTAGGTTGGTACATTGATTCTTATAATTTGACTAGTAGGTACATAGGACACATAGGTACAATTGACTAATACCTAAGCCTGCCAGTCTAGTTAGTTTGGAAGGTAGTGCGTCTGCCTTGCCTGTCTTGTAAGCGCTATAGGTCGTCGGTGATATTTCCGCCCGGGGGAGAACTTTTTCATCAACAGATAAAACCAGAGGTGTATTTTCCTTTCGCAAAACTTTCCGATTCCGATGGTGCACCATCTTGGATTTCCTATGGTTTAGTATGTAGGTACATGGGCTCTTACAGTTTCCAAAAGGGAACCGGTTCCGTTTCCGAAAGTTTCCGGAAAGAAATATCCAACTTACCTATGTAGGTTATACCGATAAGTATTACCTACCTAATAAACCTATACCTACAAGATTAGGTGAGAAAGGTGGGAAGAAAACTAGGGGAATGTCACGTTCTAACAGGTATGCTATCGCATAGGATAGGAAAAGGATAAAGATTGGCGGTAATTTACTTCCTCTGTCTTACGTCATAGATGAAGTGAAGCCC
>NW_007407454.1:0-682 GCF_000475195.1 Diaphorina citri
CCCTATTTTACAGGAGATGCCAAAAGTTAAAGTTCTTTGGATACCTATGCACTTTCATGGTGACAGCAAACTTTGGTCTCATTTTCTCTCTTGACAAACAGGATATTAGGTTGTCTCGCAGACATATCTCTGACATTGTCTCGTATATGTCACAGCATATAAACCATATAAATGGACGTGGTAATACCGGTTGTAGCGCTCTAATTTGCTAGAAAACACACTTTACCTAATCAGGGATCCAAACGCTTCGACCACAACACCGTACTGGCTATACAAGTGCATGCAACAAGAAAAGAACTGCAATATGTTTGGCAGACGGCCATAATTGCAGCATCAAGAACTACGTATAGACATACAACCGTGAACTTTTAACTGCACTCATAATATTGGAACACAATACTCATAACTCTAAATGACACCTATTTATTTGCATATACCTACGTACATAACCTAGTTAACTATTTGAATTAATGCTACTCCTCTTGTGTACCACAGGTTCAACCGTGTTCAAAGCAAGCTTGTTCTCTTCTTTTACAACACTCGTACCTTCTCTCATGGATGAAGTCAATGTGCCTCAGACATAAACGCAGTGGAACAAAAGCAAAGACTTGAATACAATGGCCCGAAAGATGTGTCATTTTATAAAGAAAACATTAGCGCAAATAAGGAGAGATTTGGGCCT
>NW_007407455.1:0-682 GCF_000475195.1 Diaphorina citri
ACTGGATATTAGGCACTAGCTAACAGAGAAATGCATGTTATAATCCTAAAAGAGCTGTGCTCCAAAAAGCAATTTTTTTCGGGAGGGAAAGAATCGTTCATCTACAACTAATCAAAAATCCTTTATTAGCTCTTTTGTTTCAGTTTGTCATCAATCAAATTTTCTGGTCTCACCATCGGGCTGTGGATTCGGTGCGATCATAGAGGACAGGACGTTTACCGTGATATTGACATGGCGTCTTTTTGGAAATAGGTAAGTAACAATAACGCAGGCTTGGTTGGGTCCTAATAAAAGCCTAAACTCAATTTTCATGGCAGTTCACAAAATCATCTATCTCCCTATATTTCTCCATGTCAATTTAACAAAAAGCCTATAACCACGATCTTAAGTAAGACCTAATGATGATACAGAGTTGATATTGATACAATGATACATTCTGTAGAAAAAAAAGGATTGAGGCTTGATGTCAACAAGGACAAGAGTAAAGAATTAGATCATGTTCAGGAGAGATCAAAACATTGGCCCAAATAACATTGGACTTAAGTAAGGCCTAATGATGATACAGAGTTGATATTGATACAATGATACACTCTGTAGAAAAAAGAGGATTGAGGCTTGATGTCAACAAGGACAAGAGTAAAGAATTAGATCATGTTCAGGAGAGATCAAAACATTGGCCCAA
>NW_007407456.1:0-682 GCF_000475195.1 Diaphorina citri
CGGTCTTCAACTGAATGATGAAACGGTTTTCATTCAGATCGGTTGGTAAACAAAATACAAATAGCTCTGGTACCTACAGAAGGTAGGTACGATTTTTCTTACGATCAGATCTTTAAATCGCTAAGTTTTCCTCGATACTCACAGTACAGATATTTTACATCTAAGGTTTGTCTCACATTAAAGAAGAAACTGGGAACAGCGTTTTCACTGGAATAAGCGTTTACATAAATACATACATATAAGCGTTAGACACATGTCTTTCAGTAGCGCGTAGTCGCCTGCAAAACCAAACCTATAAAAATAATATCTATGAAAAAGACCCTCTATGTATAGACTTTATGTTTGTCTCTCTTGCATGGTTTTACTTTCTATTATTGTAACATGGATGGAATGTGGTGTTGTCATTGTGACATGGTGATCTTCCTAATAACATATGTGATCAACTGACAACACTTTTCCTATCTGGTCCTTTTTTTAGAATTTCCAGTGGAAACGCTGTCCCCAGTTTCTTCTTCTTCTTCTTCTTCTTCTCTTTCTTCTTCCTCCTTCTCCTCCATTTTTCTTCTTCGTTATTCTTGTTGTAAAGCGTTTCGTTTAAAACGTCATGTGTGTTGTTTGTGTTATGTTACAGGCGGACATCACGTGTAGGAACACGAAACATGACGTGGGTGCTATCTTCACA
>NW_007407457.1:0-682 GCF_000475195.1 Diaphorina citri
TAGAACCATCCATCCAGATCGTAAATAAAGTAATGAATAAAATGAAAAGGTGAATGAATAAATAAATAAATAAATAAAACCTGATGGTCAAAGTGTCAAGAGGATAAAACTCCAGAAATGGTAAATTTGAATTTGCTGATCTGATGAGGTGGGATTTGTGAAGGCGCAGAGTGGGGGATTTTTGTACTGAAATCAAAGGGAAAGGGATTTTTATGAGAGAGAAAATATAGGGTGGGATTTAGATTACTGTTGTTGTTGTTGTTGTTCTTGTAGTAGCAGCAGCAGCAGCAGCAGCGGATCTGTTTTTCTCCACACTCCCTCTCTGTCTTGAACTCTTTAGATTACTAGAGTATCATTAGTATTTCTAAGCTCCTGTAAGATTCATACTGCCCGAAAAAGACTCCAAAGAGGTTCTTTAAACCAGCGGTAGGCTACATTTATTACTGTCAATGTTTCTAACAATGTTGAAGATAACATTCCATAAATCGGCCGGGATTGAACCCAGGCCACATTCCCTGATAATCGCAGTTTTTTAAGCAGTCTAATTATTCTCGTGTATTTTATGGGTTTAACAGCATAATGGCGGTTTTATTCCCGAAGTCACAACAGAAAAGTTCCGGGACCAAGAAAGAAGAGCGGGGAGGTTTTTTAGCGGGTTGAGCGGCCAGGAATGGTGCCACAG
>NW_007407458.1:0-682 GCF_000475195.1 Diaphorina citri
ATTATTATTTTTCATAATTTAAATGTCTAAAAAATTTCAATCACCGCCCAAAAAGCAGCACGCGAATATTGTTATTGTATGTTAACTTATTGAGTACCTCAGGGCTCCATTCTTGGCTGATTTCCCACGGAGCACCCGATTTCGCACAGTTTGATATTTGGCCAAACAGGAAGAATACCAATGAATTTCGCCAAAGCTCATGATGGGCAAAGCTTGAAGATTTGAAAAAAAGTCCGACTTCAAAGCGTTTTGGCATGGAACAAATGATTTAAATTAAAAGGATTTGGCGCGGAGAAGACAAAAATATAATAATCAAACTGAGATTATTCAAAGGTGAAGAAGTGGGCGAAAAGAAAGACATTACAGGGTGGCCTGAAAGTTCTGAATGACGTAAAATTGACCGGGACAGAAGATAACCAGAGCGCCGCCAGCGTCAAAAAAAAAGAGCATTTCAAACTTCGAAAGTTAATTTTATTATTCATTTCACAATTCTTATGGAAGATCACAAAGTTACAAAGTCTTCAATCAAGATGTAATTAAAAGACTATAGATGTAAGACTGGCTAAAAACGGTTGTTGAAAAAAAAAATGTGAAAATCCATAGCAAAAACATGCACATTGCTGGCCTTTTGAGGACCATTTTTTTTTTTTGAGCCTCAATCTCAAAACATTCTTAGTCACCC
>NW_007407459.1:0-682 GCF_000475195.1 Diaphorina citri
ACTAAGGTATCCATTCAAATCATAAATGGAAGCAACACTACTCAGGATCTTCCGTTTGGTAACGCCAATTGAGTCAGGCGGCATGATGGTGTAGAAGAATACATCCGTTGTTGGATTCCACTTCATTCCCAACAACTTGATCGATTCATCGGATCCTAGATCATGAGGTAATTCACATGCCTCTTGAGGCAAATCACATAACACTTCAGGATGAGAAGATGCAAACTTGCGCAAGTTGAAGCCTCCTGCACGAAGCAATGCGATGAGTTCATCTCTTAGATTGATCACATCAGCTACGCTGTGTCCCCCGGTGACAACATCATAAAGCCTCCTGCACGAAGCAATGCGATGAGTTCGTCTCTTAGATTGATCACATCAGCTACGCTGTGTCCCCCGGTGACAACATCATCCACATAGATGTCATCAAGCACAACTGGGGCAGCACATGGAAACTTTCCACCTTCGTCTTCTACGAGTTGTTTCAGAACTCTCTGGGCTTGATAAGGACTACAAGGAAGTCCAAATAGAACTCGTGTAATCTCAAATTCTTTGATTTCAGGATTATCTCCCTCGTACCACAAGATATGTTGATACTTTCGATCAAATTTGTTCACCCAGATAGACCTATACATGGCCTGAACATCGCAGGTCAATGCCACTGCATTGAGCCGAAATGAGATGA
>NW_007407460.1:0-682 GCF_000475195.1 Diaphorina citri
TTGCCCTCAAGACTTGTAAAGAAGAACTTATTAATTTGTTAATGTTCTGTAAATTTATACAAAAATATTATGGTTATACGTACATAAATATACAACTGATTGTTTAGTTTAAACTTTGACTTGTTCAACAATATTATTTTGAAATCGATTCACAAAATAACCTTTAGCAGGAAGCATCAGCAAATTGTTCAGCTTGTTTATAATAGTGAAAAAATGGGCCTGTTGAAAATTGTGCTACGTTCAATACCTAACTCAAATGTTCAAATTGATAATCTAATCATAAACGGATTTAATAAGAATCAAGGTAATCATAATAAATATTGTCAGAGTTAAAACAAATGAAGATTTCACAAACTAAACAAATATCATACAAGTGAAGATTAGTAACAACGCTCAAATTATATCTAACTACGTTGAATTGAATAATCCAATATATGGCGAAGTCATGATACACTACAACTACATGAAGACAAAATTAATACCAAGATCAAAAGCACATTCAATTTCCAAGTCGTGTATAGCAAATTTCACAGCACGAAAGGCAAAGCAACTAAAGCAAAAGAACTAAATATCTTGCACAATAAAATGCCGTTACCTTTGTTATAACCCAAAGGCAGAGGGCCTTTGCGAATGGAAACTTTGTGAAAATAATATATGTAAATTATCATATTTCTAATAAACA
>NW_007407461.1:0-682 GCF_000475195.1 Diaphorina citri
TCTATAATCTAACGCCTAACTATAACCAGGGCCGTATCCAGGATTTTGTTCAGGGTGGGGGGGGGTGGATGCTCAAGAGTCTGCCCTGTAGAGTAAAGGAGAATAGCTCGAGAGGGGAGAAAATTTATTTATTTATTTATTTTATTTAATATGCCTTATTTATACCTACTGTCGGCTAAGACTAAAAAGTCCCATTATGCCAACAGTTTAAGAAGGCCTCATTTATTAACATCAATAATAAATTTAATACAAAAAAGGTTTTGTCATTCTCCAAAATTAAAGAATGACATGTATGACAAGTGCCAGGAATCGAACCCGGTACCTTCGGGATGTGAGACTATACGAAGTAGAATGTAAACAGTGTGAAATATCAGAAACGTCGATGTACCTAGTATCTACCTACTCGTATTTGGAAATGCAAATGTGTAAAATTGCAATTGTATTGTCTTTCCTAGCATTGTTTCATCTAATGTCTATAATCTTACGATCTCGTATGCAAAATATGTCTTACTTTTGCAAAGCGTCTTAGTTTTATCTCTGCGCTATCTATACATGGATAGCTATTCCCCATCAGAAAATCCCCTATCTTGAAAATTCCTCGCATTCTGTCAGATACACGTATACTACCGGATTAAAGATATCAGGTACCTACATAACTTGAACATTTTTTTTTTTTTTTTTT
>NW_007407462.1:0-682 GCF_000475195.1 Diaphorina citri
GCCAATTTTTGGTCGAAAATTTCCTGTCTTAAAATACTCCCCGTGTAATAAGGAATCGTATAAAGTATGAAAAAAAAAAAAATGTTTTTTTTTCGAAGTTCGAAGCAACATTGACTTTGGTTGATATCTGGATGAGCGACTGTCCGATTTTTACTAGATTGTTTCAGTCGCGTCCTTGGACCATACCGGGATATCATACCAAATTTGATCGCTTTATGACAAATCGTTCTTGAGATATTTTGTTCACAACTTTCTTACTTTTTCCCATTTAAACCTGTAGTACGTACAGACCATGGGCTAAAAACCTGTAGTAACGTACAGACCATGGGCTAAAAACCACTTTTTTTGACATCAGGGGATCCTAAAACGGATATTTCCAACCATTTCCCGATTTTGAAAATTTGGACCGATTGCAATACTTTCATTATCAGGGGACCCCAAAACGGATATTTCCACCCATTTCCCGATTTTGAAAATTTGGACCGATTGCAATACTTTCATTACAATATAGCTCGCTATATTGTAGTAATAGAAAGTAAAAACACAACATAGGTATGTACCTATGTACTTTTCTTTAATAATCATATTAGGTAACTAGCTGTTCTGCCCGTGCTTCGCCACGGTTTAGAATATTTTAGTAAGAAAAAAATTCTCCGTCAGTAGGAAACGGTCGCGCTGCGCG
>NW_007407463.1:0-682 GCF_000475195.1 Diaphorina citri
TCCATGTTAAAATAGGGTCCTTTCCTTCAAAGGAAATAGGACTGAATTTCGATAGTGCAACGAACATAATTTTATTTTAACTCTGGAATCTAATTGACTAGTTCCCAGGAAGAAGGGCCTATGTTGGTTTTGGCACTAACAAACATAGGTCCTTTTCTTCCTGGGATCGATTGAATTATTCCTTTGTGAAGGTCCATTCCTTCAATGGAATCGAGACAGGATATCGAGAGTACTACGTACCTTCTTGTTGCAACATAGATTAAGCTCCGTCGAGGCCAGAATGTGCGAGATGGTGCCAAATCTGTGGAACAACATGGCGGTAAACTGAATGACCAGGATCAAGGCGAAGAAGAACACAAACACCAAACCGATGGGTTCCAGTTGTAGATATTCCTTGGTGATGATAACCTGGAAGGAGACACAGGGCGAGGGTTACAAAAATGGGGTTACATTTCTTAAGGTGTGTCCACTAGTACTACAGTATACTCAGAGATAAGATGCGACTGTAGTACAATTTAGTTCCCTTGACAAGGTTGAATGCTCTTGGAAAATCTAACTATATCGAAGCCTGGGTTCTCAATGTGAAAGTGATGAAAACTAGCGGACCTGTAGTTTTCATCTTTCACATCGGATAGACAGGACTTTCACATGGAGAATCCAGGCTTTGATATTGTTAGATTTT
>NW_007407464.1:0-682 GCF_000475195.1 Diaphorina citri
AATCAGTGGCAAGGGAAAGAAAGAAGAAAGATAACTTAATTTTATTTTCTGCATATTTTGGTCGTTTTTACCTAATATGGTCACCTCACGTTGCGTCGGCACCGAGGGTTTTACCCTCCATTCTTCCACAACTTACTTGGCAACTCACAATAACGTTAAGCCTGAGTGCTGGGAAAACCAGTAAGACATGGATTATCTTATAAGCGGCATTGATCAACTTTGGTGGACGATGGTCGTTTGGAATTTCCAGATCAACTGTTCAATGTGGAAGAAAACGCAAAAAGTCAAAGGAAAAACTGCATGCAGATTGAGATCTTATAAGCGGCATTGATCAACTTTGGTGGACGATGGTCGTTTGGAATTTCCAGATTAACTGTTTAATGTGGAAGAAACGCAACCAATATATTCAAAAAGTCAAAGGAAAAACTGCATGCAGATTGATGTATTACATAGCACATGGAGCCAGGTATTGGGCATGATATAGAAGTACAACCAGAATCCGAAATTGTCACTCCTTCCCGTGAAAAGTGATACAAAAAAGAAATCGAGAAACTGCACAAATCGATCAATTATGGTTTGAAATAATCAATTATGGTAATTAATCTATTATGGTTTGAATTTTCAATTTTCAAATAGATTTCTGTTCCTTCCCAAATAGATCCTTTAATTTTCTAATAGGTAA
>NW_007407465.1:0-682 GCF_000475195.1 Diaphorina citri
TGAAGAAAACCAAGCAGAAGGAGAAAGAGATGAGACTTCTCATGCTGTATCCTTTATCTTACTGATAATAAAACTCTGTATGATCACTATTCCAAGGGAACTGACTTCTGGCTGGAGTAAACTAGGAAAACCAGAACCCCATATCTGCCATAACGGGATTGATAAGGACTAGTTTGGGCAGACGGGAAAAAAAAACTTTGTCATAATAGATCTGTAAAGCTCATAGTGATAAATCAATATTTCAGTAGTGTATCTGCCTTGTAAGTGATAGGTTGTGGGTTCAATGTCTACCTGGGCAAACTTTGTCGGTACTTGTGCAGAAGTCACGTCCGTGGAATATTGCTACCAAAATGTCTGGCACAAATGGATTGATAAGGACTAGTTTGGGCAGACAGGGGGAAAAAAACACTTTGTCATAATAGATCTGTAAAGCTCATAGTGATAAATCAATATTTCAGTAGTGTATCTGCCTTGTAGGTGATAGGTTGTGGGTTCAATGTCTACCTGGACAAACTTGTGCAGAAGTCACGTCCATGGAATATTGCTACCAAAGGAACTGGCACAAATGAGCAGTGACCAGTGTTATTATAGGGTTAAAAATTAAGGTTAGGTTAAATGCAAGAAGGAGTTTTCACAATTAGAGCAGTGATTAGTGTTATTATAGGGTTACGTTAAATACAAA
>NW_007407466.1:0-682 GCF_000475195.1 Diaphorina citri
GAAGTACCTATACTAAGCTAAACCCATTTTTGTACTGAAATTGGTTGTAAAAAATAACTAGTGAATATTGGCCATTTTCTAGGTACCTATTTTAATTGATTGTAATTGCAACAGCTCTTATAAAAATAGGTATGTCATTTAAGTAGGTATTAGTTTAGGTACCTACCCAAAGCTTTTTAGCTAAATTACCTTTAGGGATGAGCTATTTTTTCCAAGAGCCACCAGAAAATCTGTAGTCTCCGTTAATTCCAAACTTTGTTCTCCGTTACTTCTGATTATTCCCAACTTTTCTGTTTACATTCTTCTCTCTGTTTACCTACTTTGTGTATTTTATGAAAAAAATACATAATGAGACCATTCTTATTCTTTCTTGGACTCAAGATCATTCTTGCAAGTCCTTGTCTTCATCATGAATATTTTCACCTTCTCTTCCTCCTCCTGCTCTAAAATGTTCTCTTCT
This sequence comes from Diaphorina citri, assembly GCF_000475195.1. NCBI lineage: Eukaryota > Metazoa > Arthropoda > Insecta > Hemiptera > Psyllidae > Diaphorina > Diaphorina citri. Next base: position 461 of record NW_007407466.1, read on the forward strand.
CCTCCTCTTTCCCTTTTTTCTCCACTAATTCCTTCTTCCCCTCCTCCCATTTCTTCTTCTGCAACTATCTTCCTACCTCCTTTTTCACTTTAGCCATTCTTCCTTCTCCTCTTTCTTCTGTTGTATCTTTTTTTTTTCTTTTCGTTTTCTCCTAGTTTTTGTGCTTTTTCTTAATCATACTTTTCCCTGGCCTCCCTCCCTAATTGGTGATTCTCATGATTT
>NW_007407467.1:0-681 GCF_000475195.1 Diaphorina citri
GTAATGTCTAACGTGTCCTGAAGTGGGTGAATCCCCCTGCTAACACCAAATAGCTTGCATTTTATTGAATTATGTACCTATGTAACGATAAAATTCCGATTTCACTGTATGTATTTGAACGAAGTTTTATTAGTTGTGTACCATTGTCTTTCAGTATTTTGCCATGGCAGATTTACCATTCGCTCAACAAATGACTGACATCAGCAGCGCGTCAGATGTTGCGAATTTCAGCCATTACTTTGATAAAACTCATGATGAAGGGTTTAGCCAAGAAACTCAGGATGCCATGGAGACCTATATTGAGCGTCTGGATCTTGTGAAGGAAGCACAATAGTAAGTCCATCATTAATCATTATACAGGGTATTCCAAAGCTATGATCGGTACTGGAAACCCTCGGTTAAGTTCCTATGATTTCCATATAAAAACTAAACAAGTGTTGTTCTATTTCTGTTTGACCTCAGCCTCATGAGGACGTTGGATTAAAAGCCCAGTAAAGAAGGCAAAGTGCTATAATCTGTAATGCGTCACAATAATGACTTGAGCTGTTGAAAGATGAAAGGATTTTTCTTAACAGCCTTGAACTTTTTTTTTTGTTCCTTTCCCTATCCAAGAGTCACATTCGTGTTAGTGTCATATGTGTATTTTTGTACTAAGTATTAACCACGTCTGTACGTGTAAGA
>NW_007407468.1:0-681 GCF_000475195.1 Diaphorina citri
ATATGTTGCTTGCTCACAAGTTATCACATCCGGGAACTACAGCCTGGGGAGATCCTAATGAGGGCAATATCTTGCAGTAAGTAGATTTTATCATTAATTATCTGTGGTAAAGCAGAGCCTTTTTGTGGGTATCACAGTTGTTGTAGCGGTTTTAGCCGAATGGTGATGGTAGAATAAAGAATACCGTTTTATATCAGTCATACACCGGGGTGATGGTCTCTAGCCATGTTTAATTGGCTCCTCCTGAACGCAGTCAATCATCGTGAGGACTTGTGCTTGTTCTTTTAAAGCGGAGATAACCCTTTGGAAAACAGCCAACTAGATAGGCTGGTTAGGGTTAACTAACTATTCTCCTCCCTGATTATAGTTCCACAGATAGATGCTAGTCTATTCACTGTTTAACGTTCCCTAGCTAGACCGTGGGTATCACAGTATTACTAAGTGCCTCCTTTGCAATCAATTCCCATTTTTCACTAATCTTGTTACACTGATAATACCACTATTGGTGTCTAGCTACTCAAATGTCCTGTCCTCAAATGTCCGAGGCTGAGTAGTTTGATCCTAAGTAATTTCCCGATTCTTTTCTCACAGGGCAATGATCGAACTCATCACAAATGAAGACAAGAGAAACAATTTGGATGATTACAGTGATGAAGAGGGTGATGATGACTACATAAATAA
>NW_007407469.1:0-389 GCF_000475195.1 Diaphorina citri
GAGAGAGAGAGAGAGAGAGAGAGAGAGAGAGAGCTTAATTAAAAAATTCAATATTCATGAATAGAAGCAAAATGGTAGTATAAAATTTCAATATCAATACACCTAACCTACCTACCTACATACCTACCTAGCCTAACATAAACATTTTCTATTATATATATGACTTTTATGTAAGCGTATACCAATATGTATGTATGTCTATTTACATATATGCGGATTATTTTCGCCTATAATATTTACAATAATATCTACGTACCTATAAATGTTTTGTACAAAATGTTACATGTATGTGTAATAATAACCCTAGCTCAACCCCTATAACAGGGGTTTCCAACTAGCGGCCCGCCAGCCCATTTTGTGGCCCGCGAATAGACATGGAAGTTGGAAAC
>NW_007407469.1:431-681 GCF_000475195.1 Diaphorina citri
GGGGCGGCATGGAAGTTGGAAACCCCTGCCCTATAATAATACCTAATACCTACCGACCTGTACATCTATACATATCTACCTATGTATCTACATTGAATAAAAGTAATATAAAAGTTACAGTCATACATAATATTATTATGTATCTATAATATTTATTATTTTACTTTTAAATAGGCATTATTATTTTTAAAAATACATTCCCTTCAATACTGTTAATTTTTTTTTTATTTTATTATTAGTTACCATCTAT
>NW_007407470.1:0-681 GCF_000475195.1 Diaphorina citri
GTTTTAAAGAACTTACTGATTTTTATAATATTTTTTTTTTTTGTCTGATTTGGATGATGAGTTCATCAAGTTTATGTTTTATTACTAGTAGTTGTTAAAGTAGTTTTGGTGTTATTTTTTTATCTTTATAATATATTAGGGAAAATGTATTATTTTACTTCAGGGTTACATATATTGATACACGAAAAATGCACTTTTTGGATGTATTCCAAACTTTTTGAGCAGGAAAAACTGAGGAATCAGTAAAAAGCCCTACTGCAATTCACCTGCAGCGAACAAGATTCAATCCCTCGCCCTCATCAGAGACACAATACCTACTTCCCATTTAGGTGCTCCCACACGAGAACACAAGAAAATAATAACCCTGGGTCAACACAAGAAATAACCCGTTGAAATATTTGCAATCAAAAAACGACTGCAAATTTTTGTCCAAGGTGGGCACCGAACCTGGGACTTTCTGCATGGCAAACAAGCACGTTAGTGGTAAACTAACACATACAATAGCCAAGATCTTTTACGCTATCAACTTTGCTAAGGATTCCCTTATCTCATTCCTCAATATTGTCTTCAGTAATGTCCACAGTTTCTTTCCCTATAATTAATAGGTTTTCCAACTTCATCTTCCGATTTCCTTGAAATTTGTCCCAGACTCCTAGAGTTTCTACCAAAATATTTAACCAT
>NW_007407471.1:0-681 GCF_000475195.1 Diaphorina citri
GTGTCACTCCAAGGCTGAGTAATGTAAAGGAATGATGAATTATTTTGTAGAGAAACATAAAACTGGGGCCCCGACGCCTGGGGTGGAGGGAGAGGGTTTAAAGTGCCTTCTCTTCTTAAGTCCTGCATCACCAGGAAAGTTTGGCATTTTCCTTTCTCACCATAAATCCAGGAAAGTCTGAAATTTTCACATTTGAAGAAGTTTGGGAATTGAAACAACGTAGGTCTTATTGTCCCGAAATCGAACAGAGATCAGGATCACAAGATAAAGGTAGAACCACACTGGCGACTCCGCCCCGGGTCAACATATGGCCGAGTGTTGGTCGTGCTACGGCGAGAAAGTAAACTGTAACGGAGCGGTTAGGTGTGTCCCGACCTTAAGAGACAACCAGCCGTTCCGAGAACAAACCTTATCTGTTTAGGATAAGTGGATAAGGTTCGCGGGGTTCGCCCCGATAGGAAATTGAAAAAGAGACCTAAATCTCACAAGGCAGGAGGGCTACCCTCCAAGCTGATTAAGTTGGCTTTTTTTTAAGAGGTTTGATAGAGGGAACTGTAACTGCTAGACTGCTAGAGTCTTATCGTCCCGAAATCGAAGAAAGAAGGAAGACAGGATAGGAGAAAACCAGCCGTTCCGAGAACGAACATTATACCATCAGGATAAAATCCGCTCCGGGCGGGA
>NW_007407472.1:0-681 GCF_000475195.1 Diaphorina citri
GTAAAACTAAATATGTAATGCATTATGTTTATGTTAATAGATAAAGCACATAAACTTAATACACAAAGTACATTCATGAACAAATTTGAAAGATCAAGTGGTTGTCGTTAATTGGCCATAAACACGAGCTTTATCTTGTGTGAACAATAACTAATTACTGTCATTACCAATCAATAAAATTAATGAGTTACAATTATTTATTTATTTATTCCTTATGTTTACTTGTCTCCTGTCTAGTTAATTACTTTATTTATCTTTATATTCTTTATAATGAAGCATATGGGTTTTACATTTAGAAATTTACAAAGTACAAGAAAGTATTGTTTTACCATGGATTTTTCTCTTTCTATAGTCAGTCTGGCATTATAGAGATAGTCATCATTTTTTTTTTTTTTTAATCGGAAAATTCGTTGAACTCCTCGATTCAGGGTACCTTGGGTAAGAAGAAAATAAGTTGAGACTTAGCTCAAATGTAGCCAAAAAGAATTGAGATTTATCAAAAAGATCGGTCATTTGTATTTTAGGCTTTGAAAAGAACTCTTGGAAAAAAACTGTATCTAAAAACTGAATGTATATATCTACACCTGCAAATGTAGTTACCTATAAGTAATCTAAGTCCCTATTTTAGTGTAGTACCTACTCTACTACCTAAGTTGGTAATATACGAATTTTAGTGTAAAA
>NW_007407473.1:0-681 GCF_000475195.1 Diaphorina citri
AAAAAAAAAAACTGGTGTGAACATCACACGACTTTCTATTACATTACGGAACTACCTACAATAAATCCATCATATTGGTTAAAATATCTCGAGAACGTCAAACGCTAGGAACGGTAATTCTCGAGATATTATTTTGGAAACCTGCGTCTACTGTAATTTATACAGATAATAAAAAGAATATTTTGACCCGTTTTCCGATTTCGAAAACTTGGACCGGTTCCAATACTCCAGTACTTTTATTACATTCCATAGGTGGGTAATGGAAAGTAAAAGTGGTAAAATAAATTCACTTCCCGATACGAAAATTTGATAAAACTATTAATTTCATTTTTGTTAAAAAATTTAAAATAAAAATAAATCTGGTACCTATTTTATAATAGAACTTTCAGGTACTGAAATGACAGCTACATCATTAATCTCTTTCTCTCTCTCTTTCTCCTTTTTTTCTCATTAGTGCCCTTCCTTTCTCTCTCTCTCTCTCTCTTTCTCTTTCTTTCTCTCTCTCTCTCTCTCTCTCTCTCTCTCCTTGTTATAATCTTAAGTTTCTAATAGATATTGGAAGGAAAATGAAATCGGAGATAGTATTAAAAATTTGATGGACGAGAGAAAGAGAGAAAGAGAGAGAGAGAGAGAGAGAGAGAGAGAGAGAGAGAGAGAGAGAGAGAGAGAGAGAGAAAGGAG
>NW_007407474.1:0-681 GCF_000475195.1 Diaphorina citri
TAATTATTCTCGTAATTACAATGTACCTCAAGTACTCTGTACTTATCCTGGAAACACACATATCCTTGCTTTGTTAACGTAGCTGCGGTACTTACCTAAGTATATCTACACTAGGTACATAAGTATGCTATAGATTGCTATAGCCTAACTACCCACATTCAGGCAGTGCCAGATATTAGGTACCGACTCTGAAAGAGATTGACGCTGTTGTCATGATCTTTAATGAGTCTGCTAGTTACAATTTTGTTGTGATGATGTGGTTTTTTTATGATCTTTCATAATTAGAAAAGAGTTCTAAGAGTGTGTCAACAATGTGTAATTTCGTTTTAAAAGTGAATTGATAGAAACCTAGAAATGATATCTTATACGAAGTTTCATGGTGTTGATATGTACCTCAACAAAAGGAGCAGATGATTCAGGTTGAGGGTTACTAAAATCAGGTGAAATATGTTTTACCTATTTAATCAGGGCAACGAGAATGCACCAAAGCCTAATATAATACCTCTATTATCATCCTAATAGAACCGAATCAGCGATCTGGGTACTAGATATTAGGGATTAAAGCTAAAATTTCTCTGAATAGTAGGCACTATGGACTGTATAGAACTCTACAGTCAGCACAGGTAGCTACCCTATCTCCGCTGATAGCAATACGAGATAATCCGAAACCATTACAGAGAT
>NW_007407475.1:0-681 GCF_000475195.1 Diaphorina citri
TTTTTTTTTTTTTTTTTTTTTTTTTTTTTAATCCAGATTGAGATGAGTGTTGTTTGCGTAGGATAACTGGATAACTGTTTATTTATAATATTTAGATTATTACTATTCCATCGTTTTCTATTTTCAGCTAGCGGCTATGTACAGATAGGATGTAAGGTATATGTACCAAAGATGGCCCGATTCTAAGGATGGCCCACCCCTTAATATCTCAGAAACGAGTCGGTTGAAAAAATTGAAAAAATATCCATTCGATAGGTCCTAGCCTCTAGAGGTAGTGGTAAAAAATTCAGTTTGATCCGGTTATTGGTTTAGGTTTTACAATCAATTTTAGTTGTGGTGGTCCCCACAAACAAGACCAAATTAGGTACTATTTTCTTTTTTTTTTTTTTTTTTTTTAGGGGGGCCCCACAAACAAGGCCAAATTACTATTTTCGTTCTTTTTTTTTTTTTTTTTTTAATTCACCAATAGTTTTATGAATATTTCAGTTATGGAAAAGTCAAAACCTGTCAAAATAATCCCCAAAGTGTGCAGTTTTTGCTGAATACAGTAACTTTTTGCTATCTATTCGGAAAGGTACCTTTTTAGTGAAAATCTCTCTAGAAATGAGAAAAAATCGAATGATCCAAAGATGGCCCAGACGCATTTGCTAAAGTTCACCCAACCACCCCCCCCCCCCCCCC
>NW_007407476.1:0-681 GCF_000475195.1 Diaphorina citri
AAGCCAAAAGGATACTGAATTGTCTGCTTGCTACTGCTTCATTAAAAGTTTCAGTAGGTATTATACCAAAGGCTTTTGCGGCAAGAATCTATGCCATTTTAGGGGGGATGCTCTATTCTCACAAAAAAAAATAATAAAAATAGGCATTTTTTCACTTTTTCCCCGTTCCATTCGAGGCAGGATTATTCTAAAAAGAATCTGGAGCTCTTCAATCAGGTAACGAGAGAAGAAGATTTTTGAAGCTGTCAAGACAATAATGATGATGAAAATTAATCTCGTTAACATGAAATCAAAGTGATTATATTTCCATTCTAAGCCAAAAGGATACTGAATTGTCTTCCTGCTTCATTAAAAGTTTCAGCCTTTGTTACCAAAATTTTTGCGGCAAGAAATTTGTGCCATTTTAGGGGTCTGTTCTCACTTTTTTTTCCCTATTTATCTTAGTTTTTGTTAAACAACTCGGGACAGTTCTTATTTTCCTTTTATGTAGGCATTTATTCATCTTTTTCTCGTTTTATTTGAGGAGGCAGGATTTTCCTAAAAGAGCTCTTCCAGCAGGTGTAGAGGTGGGACGGACGATTTTTAAAGCTATCAAGCAAGACTATATTGAAATATTTGGAGATATCACAGAGAGGAGAGAGGGAGCAGAGAGAACCTTCCAGTCTGAAAGCAGAAGAGAGA
>NW_007407477.1:0-681 GCF_000475195.1 Diaphorina citri
AAAAGGAGAAAGCCAGCCGTTCTAAGAACGAAACTTATCTGTTGAGCATAAAGTTTAGGATCTGTTTAGGATAAAGTTCGCCCCAAGCAGGAGTTGATCCCGCGACCTAGCGCTTACAAGGCAGGAGCGCTACCCTCCAAGCTTTACAAAGCTCTGAGCTGGCTTTCCCTCATTCCCTTTAATTTATTGTATGGTGACTTACTTGATACGAACACAGTTTATGAACGGATTTAGGCTTCGATATTACTTACCTGAACGGATCCAAGCACGGATTAATAACGGATTTGTGAACGGATTAGGGAGAAAGTCCTTCGCTCGAAAAAAAAAGAAAGGAAAAGAACTCAGCTTATTAAAATGATGAAAAAGAAATTAATGAAAGAAAGATTTAGGTAAGAAAGTTGATGATGTTAACTAAAGTTTGCATTTCCCGAGAGACGATTATAAACTTAGAAGAGAGAGAGAAAGAGAAGTTTAGAAGAGGGACGGAGGGAGAGGGAGAAAAGAAGGGCCAAGGAAAGAGAGCGGTAAAAAAGAAGAAGGGGGAAGATTTAGGAGGAGAAAAAGAAAAAGAAGAATGTGAAGAGAAGGAGAAGAAGAAAAGATAAAGGATGATTTTTTGTGTTGATAAACTTTGAAAGACCTTTTGAAAAGAAAGAGTGAAAGCGAACGCGAGGGTAATAG
>NW_007407478.1:0-681 GCF_000475195.1 Diaphorina citri
TTGAAGCAGGTTGGCTTTGGCCCAGAGTTCAAGGTTGGGATTGACCTAAAGGTTTGGCTGATGAGACTAGGACCATGGCTGGATTCCAATGGAAAACCATGCCATCTAGATTCCTCAATGCCGGACGCTATCAAGGTGTGTCCAAACATAGTTGACCGGCTGTCGATCGACGAGATGAATCTGTGTTATCCAGGCGGTTCAATCGACATCGAACGGTGGCGGGCCGATCGACTATGTGTGATTGTGTGGACACATCTTGAGAACATCCACAAATCCACATATACAGAGATTAGATATAGTCATATTGCGCCTGAATATGATTCCAAGTATGCAATAAGCACAGCATTAGCAAACCTTTTCTTCTTTAAGAACAGGCGTGATATGTTCGATATCTTCTTTAAGAACAGGCGTGATTTGTCCAATAGTTTCAATCTAGTGCGGGATTGAGATAGGTATTCTAGCAACTAGCAAGCATTCTTCCAATTCTTTCTCTTCTAAGTTGTCAAATATGAAACTCCAACGCATGGTACCTTTATACTTCCCTTATCATTTTCTTGTGCCAAATAAAAGTTTCAGCCATTGGTTTGAGTGTTTGTGTGTGTCTGTGCATAATGTGTGTCTTCGAGAACGCTATGAACTAATACTAGAGTTTACTAGAGACTTCTTTCCCAATCATCAACA
>NW_007407479.1:0-681 GCF_000475195.1 Diaphorina citri
TTGAGGGGGGGGGGGGGCAAAATATTCCGAAAGATTTCACTCGAAAATGATTCTAAATCTGTGTCCACACAAAATCGACCGGCCGCCCGTCGGTCGATGTCGGCTGAACCGCGTCTACACTGCCTCAACATAGATTTACTTCGTCGATCTACGGCCGGTTAACGACTATGTGTGACACACCTTTACATACGAAATGTGTTTCTATTTAAGGGATTCCACAATATCTACCTGGTATATTAAATACCCTATTTTTTTCCAGATTGTTCCTCGCTACCGCTTTCACATTACTTCTAGGCACATTTTTTTACATCCATGACAATCCAAGAACGGAAAAATCTGGTTAGAATTTCCGCCTTGGCCGGGATTCAATGCTTTTTAGTCCGTCCTTCCTTTATTATTACAATAGTAATAAAAAAGGTATAAGGGACGGACTATTGTATTCGCTTCGGTGTCGGTCTGTCAGTCTGTCTGTCCCCATAGAAGGACTTATCCAAACCGGGTCGACCTATATATCAAATTAAAGGTCTTTTTACCAGGATCACGAAAATTTGTCCAGAAAACCATAAAGCCAAAAATCCAAAAAAACTGGTTTTTGGGGGATTTTTTTTTTCACATTTTCTCACACAGATGAGCTCTGATCTCGAAATTTGTCGCGACGACCTATGAACTCAAAGCGAGAAA
>NW_007407480.1:0-681 GCF_000475195.1 Diaphorina citri
AAATCAAAAAGTTGAGTAAGCATTGAGCCATAATCCAAAATCAAAGCTTACAAAGTCAGGAAGGTTACTAAAAGTTGAGTGAGCACCAAAGCAAAAATATTTACAATCATTGAAAATTCGAAATCTGAATATTGGCCACAAGAAAACTCCGAGATAATTAACCCACTTGAAACCTGTGGAACAAAAGTGCTCAGTTAATTGTTTCATTAGACAAGAAAAGTTTCCTAACTGGAAAATAGCTTGGCAAGACATTGGTTTGGATCCATGACACTTCAAATAGGGATAAACAGAACCAACTTTTGCATCGAACCTGAATATCTTGCCGCGCTTCACATTGACATTGATTAACTTCTTGGGGGAGCTGAAAATTTTAAACATAGACAACAATAAGCAAAATCTGAGAAATATAAAATACAAATAACCAAAGAATTCTGGTGTGTGAAATAAGGGCCCGTAAAGCACGGGTTGTTTCAGAGCGTCTGGCGCGCTCACACGCACGTAACCGTCACATGCCGAATCCAAAGGGGTTTCACCCGACTCCAACTCTGGAGTATTAGTTTCCCATATGCCTGAATCGTCACTCACGATACTCTCATCAGGGGGATCATCTGTCATAGTCTTCATTGAATCCGGACATTCGGTTCCAGTCTCTATACCGGAAGGAGAAATCTCATCAGGGTT
>NW_007407481.1:0-681 GCF_000475195.1 Diaphorina citri
AGGGGGAGGAGGAAGAGGGGGAGGAGGCGGAGGAGGAGAAGAAGGAGGAGGAGGAGAGACAGAAATGATATATGCAGGATAATGAGATTCCTGAAAACAAAAGAGGGAAAAGGAAGGAGGAAGAAAAAAGAAGACTAGGATGGGGATGAAGAGACAAAATTGATAAAATACGAAAAAAAACAGACAAAACAGAAAAAAGCAAATTCAGAAAAGAGCAGCTGGTATGTCATGCCAAGTAATCCTCTTTCCTCTCTTTCTCCTTTCTATGTATTCCTCTATTTCCTTTTCAATCTCTTTCTTTCTACTATCTATTCCTCTTCTACTTTCTAATTCGCTTCCTTTTTTGTCAATTTCTATTCGACCCTTACCCTTAATCAATTTCTTCATATTTTCAATGATACCTTTTCTTGTTGCACCTGCTATCTCATTTTACCTTCTCTCCCTTTCTTCCTCTCTTCCTTCTTTCTTCCCTCCCTTTTTACCTGCTTTCTTTTTTCCCCTCTCTATACACACCTATCTTCCTCTATTACACTCTTCTCTTTCCCTTCTTACCTGTCCTTCCCCTGTCTTTTTTCCTCCTTTTTTCTGCTTTTCCCTCCCTTCATCATATTTTTTCTTTCTTTCCCCTTCTTCTCTTTGTATGTTCATATCTTCCTAAATTATCCTCTTCCCTCTTTCCTT
>NW_007407482.1:0-681 GCF_000475195.1 Diaphorina citri
GTACCCATGGGAATAAGTTCTCTCTTCGAGGACAAAGACAGATCAAAAATGTGAAGAAAATAAAATCACCTCCTTCATTATCGATTATGTCAAGGAATTTGCTGGTGTCCCAAAAACTGATGTTTTAACACCTATCCTAAAACTTTTGAAGAATTTGTGGAGTTTTATCGGAAAGTCGTCTATACAAATGGTTTCTTACATTGCGTAGATGTGTACCTACGTGTAATTTTGACAAGATTTGGATTGATGGGTTTTTTGTTCTCTATTTTTAAGTGACGATACATTTCACTTCTAATTTGGTTTGCAAAATCATCATCTACTTAGTTTGTATGTAGGTACAACCCTTTTTCAAAGCATAATAATTTACCATTAGGAAGTCCAATCAATATTCATCCTATTCCATGTATCCATATTCAAATTTTCTCACTTGCCACCAAGTATCACGTTCATATTTTCTGTTCCACTCTTCCAGACTCATGAGTATTATTCACATGTTTTCTGTTGAGCGTGCATATTTATTGCTGGAAGATTGTGTGGGTGTACTGACGTTATTATCCCTGGTGGGTGTGTGCTAAGCATTATGCTTGTAATTATGTTCTCTTTGTTACGGATTTCGATATGGATATCGATTGAGACCAATTTGTCACATTTGACATATTGGAATTAGGGTCAAACTCATAC
>NW_007407483.1:0-681 GCF_000475195.1 Diaphorina citri
ATTACTCATTTCTCTACTTTACATTCATCCTTTTTTACTTTCTATTTTTTTTTTTTATTTTATTTTTTTTTTTCTTCATTTTTCCTATGCTTTATTTCCCTTACTGTAGGTCGCGGTCAGTAGAACTCTCTGCAATGTCCATGTCTGGTTTTTTCTCCTTCTTCTTCTTCTTCTTCTTCTCCTTCTTCTTCTCCTTCTCTTCCTTCTCCTTCTCTTCCTTCTCCTGCTTCTCCTACTATTATTTCCTTTTTATCCTGTTTCGTTCATTCAAACAAACTCGAAATAGGTAGGTATAACCCTTTTCTCTGCTTGTTTTTCCCATCCGAATGTTTTTGTTTCAAGTTTTTCCATTAATTTCACCTCCGTTTTTGTTCGGGTACTTAGAGAAGCTGATGGTGATGTTTTTTTCGGACTTTTCCAACAAGATTGAAATTGAAACACTTTGTTGGGATTTCAAACAGGTGGAATTGAAACATTATCTTTTTTCTTCTTCTTCTTCTTCTTCTTCTTCTTCTTCTTCTTTTTTTAATTGTACACAAACTTTTTTTAGAGAGTTTTGATAAAGGGATGTGCGAAGGGATCTGTGACAGCGGAGGTCTTATGTCCCGAAAGCGAAGAGAGAAGACGAACAGGACAGCAGAAAGCCACAGCCGTTCCAAGAACGAAAGCACATTACTTTGC
>NW_007407484.1:0-681 GCF_000475195.1 Diaphorina citri
TGTTTTGGCACTAAAATCTGACCATCGAAAATTTGACCCGATTACATTACTTTCCTTCCTATAGGATAAGGAAAATAAAAATAAAAGCTGTTTTTTCTTAGGGTTAAACAAAGACCCAAAGTGAAACAAGATCAACATTAGCATTGAGTTCAAACAAGAGTTGCAATATTTTACTGTGGGAAATGGATTATTTATAATGGGTTAGGTAAACATTATGGATAAAATAGGTAGAATCCTATTTTCATTCATTCATAGGTTGCGTCTTCTATTGGAGAAGGTAGCTCTATATTTCTTCAATCATTTTTCGCCACTTTGCTCTATCTTGCGCCAGCCTCTTGATTGGGGCAATCAAGAGGCAATCCTATTTTGACACTATAAAATGTCTCTAAATGAAGCACTTTGACAAACAACAGACAATTCGACTATGTAATATTTCGACATTCTTAGGTCTGGTTCGTATTTTATGCTGTTGATTGTTGATGGTGTTTTGATATTAGAATGATTGGATGTCTATGTCATAATCGTAACATAAATAATTGCATGTTCTTTTGTTGCCCATCCGACACATGAGGGGAGGGCAACCCATTTGTAAAAACCTTTTGTATGCGGAATATTTCGAACAGTGTAAATTATTGACGAGGGGAATTTCGTCCATTTGATGAATGAAACACTATAAAATAT
>NW_007407485.1:0-681 GCF_000475195.1 Diaphorina citri
TAATCTTCCCCAGGGCGGCCATCTTGGTTAAGGGGACAACAAGATTGAGAAGTGTCAGCAGGTTTTTAATCATTGTGACTGAACAAAGCGAAATCCAAGTTTTTTTTTCCTTTAGGTTTGACAGAGGGAACTGTAACTGCTAGGGTCTTATCGTCCCGAAATCGAAGAGAGAAGGATGAGAGGATTGGAGACAGCCAGCCGTTCCAAGAACAAACCTAATCTGTTTAGGATAAAATCCGCGCCGAGCGGGTATCGAACCCGCGACCTAGCGCTTACAAGGCTACCCTCCAAGCTAACTAAGGTGGCTCCTTTAACATTCTTCATTTTAAATTTACAGCAGGACCGCATTAAGAAGAAGAGAACCATCCCTAAGGCAAGGCCCTTTATTAATGGTTCTTTTCTGCTCAACACTCCTCAAATGTTCCCTAGGTAGGTATATACCTACATAAATAGTAAATAGGTACCGCTAAATAATTGGATTTAAGGATTTACCCATTTGAATACTGCACATGCACGGCGGAACATTGGTTATAAAATATAAAGAGTCTTTCCCCCATTATTTTGCTCGAAGCAGGGAAAAACTTCCTTTTCAGCAATTTTGTGTTCAAATTTTTATGTCCCAACTGCATGCGAAAATATTTGACTGGCATTTTTTATTTATGTAATAATGTCAGTAGACAG
>NW_007407486.1:0-681 GCF_000475195.1 Diaphorina citri
ATGAATTCATTCAGACCCCTCTACAAAACAAGTAATTTCTCGAAAATTTATCAAAAACTATTTAACAACAGACTTATCAATTACTTGGAAACTTTCAACTTAATATCAAAAGAACAACATGGGTTCAGAGGTGGAAAATCAGTCAATACTGCATGTTTTCAAATGTTAAAGTTTGTAAATGAACAAATTGATCAGAACCGGTATGTTTTAGCCCTGTATTTTGACCTCAGCTCTGCTTTTGACGTTGTAAATAATGACATTCTCATGACAAAATTGGACAAACTAGGAATCAGAGGCAACTGTAATAGTTGGTTAATGTCGCTACTAAAAGATAGGGAAGTCAGAGTCCAATTGAAATCGACAGTTGAATGTACATCACAAGGAAAAGAAACTAAAAAATGTAAAAATGAAAACAAAATATACAGTATGACTCAAAATTATTTCTCAGACACTGAAAAACAATCTCTAGGTATTGGCCAAGGCAGTTCTCTTGGTCCGACATTATTCAATATATTTATTAATGACTTGCCCACGTACCTAAAAAATCAAATCCGACATGATCATATGGACATTGTAATATACGCAGATGACATTACCATTCTTATATCATCAGGAAATCTAGAAGAAATAAAACGCATAGCTCTTGAAATTATTAATGAATTTTGTAATTGGTGCTCAACA
>NW_007407487.1:0-681 GCF_000475195.1 Diaphorina citri
AAAGAAAATTTCGGAAAAATCGTACCATTTTCCAGTAAGTAGTACAGGAAAAACCACTTTCGGGATCATAAAACTCAAGATATTCGGGTTTTCGTTCAGAAACTCTCGGCATACGGGTATACCACTATACCCCTCCCCCTCTTCAGTTCTCTTTCTTGCATCATCATCATCATCATCTAGTAAGAGGGAAACTCTCGGCATACGGGTATACCACTATACCCCTCCCCCTCTTCAGTTCTCTTTCTTGCATCATCATCATCATCATCATCATCTAGTAAGAGGCAAGAGGGGAGAGGGGGGTAGTGAATCATTCAACTCGTTCAAAGGAATAGATTTGTACTCGAATAGAAACTGTTGGTGGATTTCACCAACACAAACAATATGGTTCATCAGACTAATCGACCGTTAGTGATTATGCGCCATTTTTTCAAAATTCTGTTTCAATGTTGCAATAATATGTGGCGAGTGCGCGAGTGAAATCGGGTCAGAGAACCCAATGAATAGTTTTTTTTCCACTCGAGTTGAAGTTGAACAAAATAATAATCGAGTGGACTCGAGTGAAGTCAAACTCGAGTCCACTCGAGTAAAATCATTCACTCGGCCCCAGTGTCTCCACTCTTAGTGATTTTTCACTAAATTTAGTGAATTCTTGGCAAATCTAGTGATTTAGTGATTTGAGGT
>NW_007407489.1:0-681 GCF_000475195.1 Diaphorina citri
TTTATGAAAAAACCCTTCCACATTTGTCATGTCCTATTGATGTTTTGCCTGGACTTTAAAAACCCCTATGTCACTGTGGTCCTTTTAAAAACCCCTATGTCCTGGTTATTTAATTTTCCTATAAAAGCTATATTATAGGTACTTAGATCTTGTTTAGACTGTGCTGTGGGGGTATAAGGACTTTTCAGTCTCATTCTGGCAGAGTACCTATAATGGTAATAGGATTACTTTTAATAAACAAAATTAAACTAACATAAAAAGCACTTGAAAAAGCAAAATCTCAAAATATTCTAATTCCATTCTACCTTTTGTCTTGTGAGTCGTCACAGTAGCCATTCATCAATTGGTTTGGAGTCCATTTGATGGTCAACGAGTAGGAGGTCTGGTGGAGAGACAAATAACCTGCCATGGGCTCGGGGACATCCTTCTGAAATTGGAAAAGATAGGAACCCTTCATAATGTGGAAAGAACCTTAGATGTTAAATAACTAGGTATGTACTAGTTCAGAAGCCATGCCAAAGAAAAATTGCTACAAAAAAGAGCTGTCACAAATGAGTAATGTCTTTTTTTTTGGTAATTATGCAGAAGTCTTGTCCGTGGAAAAGAAAAGCTCCTTTTTGTATTCAACCTAACCCTATAATAACACTAATCACTGCTCTAATCGTGAAAACTCCTTCCTGC
>NW_007407490.1:0-681 GCF_000475195.1 Diaphorina citri
CTAAAGTAGTTCTCTTTCAGAATTTCTTTTTATAATAGAATAAAACTTGTTTTAAACAATATTTGCTACTTAAAAAACGTCAAAAGAACACAATAAATGCCAATTTAGATTAATTATTCGTACTAAGATATAGAAAACTTTCGGAAAAATTAAGAACAAACACGTTTGCATGGTTGTGAAAATTAAGAGAAAATAGAGCCGGAGCTGAGGTACATTTTTTCTACCTCATAAGGTACAAAATTTTCTTCCTATGGATCTAATGGGGGTTGGCGAGTACATTTCAAAAATATGAGTCTTAGTGGCCAAACCGGGGGCTTTATCCCTGGGGAAGAGGGTAAAAATCGCAATCGGGATTTATTTAACAAAACAGTTGCTCTATGCTATGACACTACATCTAGTAACTTGGGTAGGTTAAAAGGCGCTGCTGTACTAATAGAACAAATGATAGATAAAGACTTGCTTCTAGTAACTTGGGTAGGTTAAAAGGCGCTGCTGTACTAATAGAACAAATGATAAATAAAGACTTGCTATATCTTCCATGTATAGACATCACATTTTGGAGCTGGTATTACGGGCAGCTTTTGAAATAAAAATGCCTGCTTAAACAGGACCTATAGTAGTTCTCTTTCAGAATTTCTTTTTATAATAGAATAAAACTTGTTTTAAACAATATTTGCTACT
>NW_007407491.1:0-681 GCF_000475195.1 Diaphorina citri
ATACCTCGGCTGGGATTGAACCCACGCCCTCCTGTTTACCAGGCGAGCGCCTTGACCACTACACCACCGAGGCAGGGGCTGGTAATACAGGGTTGAATAATTCGGTAGTGACTGCTTAGCACCTGTCAGGTTGACAGGTTGTGCACCACTGTGCATATTTACTCCGTAGAAAACTCATTATGACCTTATCTTTTGCTATGTATAGTTAGTTATTGCGATGCTTTGGATTCATTCAAAGGAATCTGATTTTCCATTGATTTTACTTTCGAAAGAAAAACATCAACTTTTAGCGATAAAACGTCTTCCATTTTGAAATTAATGTACTTTGAGTCCTTACAGGAGATATTAGATATTAGATATTAGTGCTTTATTTAGACTGTCGAATTAGGACATGTAGTCCCATTATCTCAACAGTTTAATATTGCACCACTTTATTTATTTAATTCATAAAGTACAAAAAGGAGGTGCAGATTTCCATGTTTAACGCCCTATTTCTATAAAGACATGAGCGGTTATACGTTATACAGGGACGTTAAACCTCTAAGAATCAAAGCCCGGTACCCGGTACTCTCACTCTTATTTTCCTAAATTTGAAACGCACGGGAGCCTCTTTAACTTGGTTTTTAGCGCGTCTGCCTTGTAAGCGCTAGGCCGCGGGTTCGATTCCCACCCGGGACGGAT
>NW_007407492.1:0-681 GCF_000475195.1 Diaphorina citri
TTGCAGAGAACGTGGATGACATAATGCACAACGTGTATTTTCCTTATTTGTCCGTTTTAAGTTAATCCTTTTACATCAATCTCTGGTTTCCGAGAGTTTCTCTAACAGGAATACGTGACTTCTCTAACCTTCGTCTACTTGAAATCAAAATGTCCATAAATGTGTTATCTGGAATTGAGGGAAAAAACCGAAGCGTCTCTTGTTTCTTCCTAGAAATCCAGCACAAAAAAGGTCGAAGAAAAAGTGACCTGACCAGCCTGACCTTGTCTTTTGTTTTCGCAAACCCGGGACCCAACATGTCTAGAAATTTCACATTGTTGTACCTACCTACTCTATTTCATTTTGGGGGAATTTCGTCATTCTTACAATTTGGATTGAAAAACACCCGTAACCAGATATTTGGAACGTATTATTTTTTGTTTCCTGAGAATCCTAGAATCTCAAGACGGCTCTCTTTGTGTCATTTTGAACCTGTTGTTTCTAAATTCATTTTCTCAGACCGGTTGGTGACTTTGTTTTTACAATTGGCATTATTTATTTCTTACATTCCTTGAGAATTTATGACCTGTCATAAAGTACATGTTGGACATTTGATGATAATGTTTCAGTTCATTTCATATTGAAGTTTTCAAGACATGGAGCCATTTTGGTAAATACTTGATTCAATCGTAGGTATGGGGG
>NW_007407493.1:0-681 GCF_000475195.1 Diaphorina citri
AAATTTTTGTCGATGGTGGGATTCGAACCCGGGACCTTCTGTATGGCAAGCAAGCGCGTTACCACTGGACCAACCGTGACCAACTTTAGTGAACCATAGGGAAATGGAAACTCAACAGTGTACTACAGTAGGTATACCTATTCATTCAAAGTGCTACCCCTGCGGCTGCGGTTAGGTACCTACTTAAGTTGCAAAACCCGTGTTAAGTAAGATGGTCAAATGTAAATAGCAAGAAAAAATATGAAGACCGATCATCAATAATGTGCTAAGTGCCAAAAATATAAAATTAAGGAGCGCGGCAGCGCTCCGCCCCGCCAAGTCAAGAAAGTTTCATTTGAGTTAAGTAGGTACGGATTCACGTGATATGTACCAGTGAACATACTCTGTAAAACGCGCTAAGCTCCACAACGTTCCAAAAAAAGTTTAAAAAAATCCCGAAAGATGGGGGTAGTGGTATGTGCCCGTGGGTAAACCAGGAAGAAAAACCTCACTATCTCAGTTTGAACTTTTTGGCACTTAGCACATTATGGATGATCGGTCTTTATAGAGCTTTAATTTTTTTTAAATGCTCCATGGACAAAGAGTAAACCATAACATGTATTTTATTTAATGATGTTGAATTTGTCAATAAATAAATGGTTATGTATTAAAAAAAAAAAAAAAAAAAAAAAAAAAAATCCT
>NW_007407494.1:0-681 GCF_000475195.1 Diaphorina citri
GAGCACTCAAAAATGAAGTTCTGCCAGCCTAGTTAGAGCTTGGAGAGTAGCGCGTCTGCCGTGTTAGCGCTAGGTAGCGTTTTTGATTTCCGCCCGTTACGGATTTTATCCTAAACAGATAAGGTTCGTTCTCGGAACGGCTGGCTTTCTCCTATCCAGCCCTCCTTCTCTGTTTGATTTCGGGACGATAAGACCATAGCAGTTATTGCTCCGTCAGTCCAACCTCTTTATTTATTATCCTTTTTTTTTTTCTTCTTCCTAGTTACTGCGATATCAAAATTTTGAGGAGTGAAGAGTGCAAAACAAAATTAGTGAATGGACTTCCTAGAACATAGCTCCGCTCCGGTGTTCTTGAAAATTTTGCATCTTTTTATATATCCTTTTTTTCTTCTTCCTAGTTACTGCGATATCAAAATTTTGAGGAGTGTAGAGAGCAAAACAAAATTAGTGAATGGACTTCCTAGAACATAGCTCCGCTCCGGTGTTCTTGAAAATTTTGAGAAAACGTCTTGGAGCCATTTTTGCAGTCAAAACAACTTTTTGTGGTCTATTAAGGTACCTAGTTGATTGACTTCTCAGCAAAAAATTGTGGGATGATTTATATATATTTATACCTTGCACTTCTTAAACCTGCTGTGTCCTCAGGCAGTGAATTTAATAACCACTCTCTGTCCAAAGTAA
>NW_007407495.1:0-681 GCF_000475195.1 Diaphorina citri
GTTATTAGGAAACATTAAAAGGAATAAAGGGAGAACGGGCTCTAGTCTTGATTTTAAATCATTACATGAAAGATGAAACTAAAATCAAAAACTAAAATCAAATCAATAATAATAAACTGAATATTAAACAAATTAGGTAGGTACATAGGTACTGATTTTCTTTAACCACGATCGAATAAACTGCGTGCGGGCTTAAAAATGCCCGGAGGGACGGGCCCAGCTTGTTCCACTTCTTTCTCTCCCGTCCTCCCCCTTCGCCCTCCTCTTTTCCAAACTTTTTTAATTGCCTTTTATCTCTCCCTTGTATTTTTTGTGCTTTCTATATTAGGTTTTTCCTCTCTCTCTCTCTGTAGGGGGTTTTCTCTGTCGAATTGAATTTTCTCTGAACATTCAGCCTTTTTACCTCAGGCTTTCTAATAGGGGAAACAAGATCCGAAAGGGCATGGCACGGTTCGCCCATTGGTAACCTGCTTGGTTGCCATGCAGAAGGTCCCGGATCCGATCCCTACCATAGTTTTTCGATAGCAAATATTTCAATGGGTTAATCCCGGGTTCAAATCATACCATCGACAAAAATTTTCACTAGGGACACTAGTTTTTCGGTAGTAAATAGGTATTTCAACGGGTTACTTTCCGGTGTTCTCACGTTGACTCAGCACCTAAATGGGAAGTATTGTGTCT
>NW_007407496.1:0-681 GCF_000475195.1 Diaphorina citri
CCTTTTTCCCTTCCCCCCCCCCCCCCCCCCCCTTCTCCATACTCTCTATGTCTTCTTGCTTTTTTATCCTTCTCCTCTCCTCCTTCTCCTGTCTCTCTCTCTCTCTCTCCCTCCCTTTTAACTTTCTCATTCAATCTCCCCCTCCTATTTCGTATTTTATACACTCACCAGTCTTGTATCTTTTCCCCCATTAAAAATGTGTTCCCCCCCCCCTCATTTTCAATGTGTGAAGATATCCAAACACCCTTTCAATCTTCAGTCTACACTCTACACTACGCCTGTATGCTTATGGACATGGCTCTTATCTTCCCCCCATACCTCCATATTACTCGTGTTGAACATTACAATCATAACTTATACGATATGCTACTAAAAGAGCCCCCGAAATCTTGATATTTTGGTACCTGCATTTTTAGTTTTAAGAAAAAGAGAGCGACCACTTCACTTGGAATTCAAAAGTTCATCCAAACTACCTTCGCGGCAGTCTACAAAATTACCTTTACCATAAACAAGTATTTCTAATTTCTGCGAAGTACGAATAAAATTCAATGTAGGAGGATTCTTTGTGGTGAAACTGGCGAATATGCACTTTGTGGTGAAACCGAGCCCAATTAGCCTCCTTCCATGATCTTATCTGTATTTGTCTTGATGCAACCGCCATGTTCTTATCAAGAAAAACAA
>NW_007407497.1:0-663 GCF_000475195.1 Diaphorina citri
ACTTCAATGGGTTTCGTGCGCAGGGTTGCCAGTTGGACAGGTACTGAAAACTGAAACCATTGGAAATCTAAGATGACGTCTTCTCCTCCTCCTCCTCCTCCTTCTTCTTCTCCCTCTTCTTCCTCTTCTTTGTCGTCTTCTCCTCCTCTTTCTTCTTGTTCTTTTTATTTAGAAAATATTGATAGAACAAAGAAACAGACAAACTAAGTGCAAATCAGCCCGCGGGGGATTCTGCTGTTTTTTTTTTTTTTTTTTTTTTTTTTTTTTTTAAATTTATTTCTTTTTTTTTTTTTGTTTTTTTTTTTTTTTTTTTTTCAAATTGCAACCGAATAAAAGTAAAGTAAGACGAAATAAAGAAAGAAGGAAGGAGGAGGAGGAGGAGAAGAAGATGAATAAGACGAAAGAACGAGAAGAATAGCATGAGATTGAGGACAAAAGAACGAGAGAAAAAAGTAGAAGAGGAGAAAATAGAACAGAGGAGAAAATCAAGGTAATATTATGAATGAGGAGGAAGAAGAAAAAGAAATAGAAAAAGAAGAAGAAAAAAAAAGAAGGGGAAGAAGAAGAACAAAAAGGAAAAGAAGAAGAGGAGTTATTAGTAGGAGAGACAGAAAAGTAGGAAGAGGACGAAGAACGAGAAGGGAGAGAAGGAGGAGGAGAAGA
>NW_007407498.1:0-681 GCF_000475195.1 Diaphorina citri
AACCAAAGAACTACAAGAATACATGAACACCCAAGACACATATAACCTATACAAAGAAATTAGATCATTGGTCGGACCAGTCAAAAGACCACTCAGCGTAATAGAAAATGAAGCTGGAGAACCCCTGCACAACAAAGAGGACAGATTAAATCGCTGGAAAGATTATTTCAACGGGCTATACAATACAACACACAATACCGTGTTAACACAAGCCACCACACCAAGCTTTGAATCCAGTGTTCAGCTGAAAGATGACCCGCCTACCAGAGAAGAAATCGAAAAAGCCATAAACCAAATGAAAAATAGGAAAAGTCCAGGAATAGATTCGATTACTGCTGAAATGCTAAAAGCGGGGGGAGCGGAAACTGTCAAATTTCTAACCCACCTAATAAAACAAATCTGGGAAAAGAAAAGCTTACCTCAAGACTGGAAAGACGGATGCATAGTCCCTATACATAAAAAGGGTGCGAAAGCTAAATGTGATAATTATCGGGGAATCTCTTTGCTCTCCATTCCCGGCAAAGTGTTGACACGCGTCATTTACAATCGACTCGTTTGGCATGTGGACGAAATTCTGAGTGAATCTCAAGCGGGTTTCAGATCTGGCCGCTCTACAATCGACATGATGTTTACAACGAGACAACTCATAGAGAAAGCAATTGAACAGAATACCAAACTGTG
>NW_007407499.1:0-681 GCF_000475195.1 Diaphorina citri
GTAGGTAAATTGGTCTGACATGTTAGAAGTTTCGGGTACCTGCCATCACGAAGCTCCAAGCAAAATTACCCACTGCAGCTGACGTCTGAAGTAGGTATCTTGCTATCTTTTCCGTTTTCGGGGTTGAGAAAGAATGGAAAAGACTGGAATATTTTTGGTTATAGATACAGGTACATACATATCTGTAGGTAGGTACACGTCTGAAATGGAAAAGACTGGAATTCGTATAACTATCTGTAGGTACTAGGTATACCCATTCCTGGATATAATTATGTACCTAGGTAACTACAGAATAGCTGGGATCCGTGGAAGATTTTAGATATCTGAAATAGGTAGGTATCTTGCTATCTTTTCCGTTTTTGGGGTTGATAGGAGGGTATGGAGGAGTATGAATAGTAGGATAAGAGATAAAAAAAAGGCAACTTTTCGTCGACTTCAAACAGAACTGGGAAATGGCGGAAAAACATAGAACTTTTTTAAAGTGAAAATTACGTACGAGTATGAGCCGCTCACATTCTCACATTTTCCTTGGGAAAGGATTAAATATATCTGGGGTGAAGTAAGCTTTAGATTAAAACTTTATAAATTATAAATAACAACAAAAATAATAATATTGATAGTAATAATAATAACAAACGCACGCAGAATGTCTGAGGGATTATGACGAGGACGGGGGAGAGA
>NW_007407500.1:0-681 GCF_000475195.1 Diaphorina citri
AATAGAAATTTAACGATATAATATTATTATATAATAAAATTTATAATTCTTACAAACTACTATTATAGGTTCCTATCTAGCACTTATAAGTACTTAAGTGTTAACGAAGCTAACGTCTAATATACAAAAACACAATATTTAAAGGGGAGAAGGAGGAAAAATTCCTTATTGTTGAGTTACGTTACTTACGATAAAATATTATTTAAAAGGAGATAAATTAGATTGCAAAGCTTGATAGAAGCTATAAAAAAAAGTAGGCAATTTCAAACCATACTTTTTGAGGAATGATATTTTCTATCTGTCTATGTAAACAATTGTTGAGTTGTTTCTTTTGGATTTAATAAATCAAGTAGAAATAAAATTAACATGTTCTAATACCTACTTAGTTTAAGGGATAATTATTATTTTAAGTATACTAGTTTTATACTCACTTAATCTTCACATTAAAGTACCTATATTTACAAACTTAACAATAGATTGCCTGTGTAAACTTATCTTATATTTTAAGAATGAAAAAATCTAGAAGAAATAGGTACCCCTAATCCCAAGTACACAGATTTATACAATCAGAACATGACCCTATTTTGAACAGCTTTACTTTTATTGTGTAGATACAGGTAAAATGATATTTATTTTAAACCCAAAGTAACTCACAGAGAGTCCACTAAGTGGAAATGAACT
>NW_007407501.1:0-681 GCF_000475195.1 Diaphorina citri
TTTAAAAAAAAAAAAAAAAAAAAAAAAAAATCGAATGCTCCTTTTATTCGACTACATAAATAATTACAGCCCAACAAACCAAAAGTGGTTCTACTTAAACCAAACCCATGTTCTTTCGTATGGATGCCATACTCTGATTTTGGTTAAATTTTTAACCAAATTTAAAACTTACTGTACAATACATATTTCTTTTTCTTTTCATATTGCACATGGTGCAAACTTTGCTTCCTCACAGAGTTGAATTCTCTAGCTCGAATTATTTCATAGCCAGGGGAAGGGTGAGTGGTATTGCACATCGCACTACTATACAGGGTGTCCCAGAAATGTCCTATAGGACATTGCTGGAAACACCCTGTAACTACTACGCAAGGAACAAGGGGTAGGAGAATAACAGTGGCGAAGCGCGGTTGAAAAATCAATGTAATACCGCATTAAAGATATTACAATCATGCTCCGCCTCTGATAAGAGAATAGGATAAAAGCAAAAGAAGGAATGGCGAGGAAGGATAGGTATGAAATAAAATAGATTAAAACTAGTTTATATAGCCTGTATTAGACTGGAAAATCCCTTTAGGCTTTTGGACTCTATGAATGGGATAAGGAAAGTTAGGAAGCCTCCATTTTTTTCCCTTTTCTACGCCCACTTTTTTTTTTTTTTTTTTTTTTTTTTAATTAATTGGG
>NW_007407502.1:0-681 GCF_000475195.1 Diaphorina citri
GTACAATGTCAGGCAATGTTCCATGGTACAATGTCAGGCAATGTTCTATGGTACAATGTCAGGCAATGTTCCATGGTAAGGTACAATGTCAGGCAATGTTCCATGGTATGGTACAATGTCAGGCAATGTTCCATGGTACAATGTCAGGCAATGTTATGTTCCATGGTTCCATGGTACAATGTCAGGCAATGATCCATGGTACAATGTCAGGCAATGTTCCATGGTATGGTACAATGTCAGGCAATGTTCCATGGTACAATGTCAGGCAATGTTCCATGGTATGGTACAATGTCGGGCAATATTCCATGGTATGGTACAATGTCAGGCAATGTTCGATGGTATGGTACAATGTCAGGCAATGTTCCATGGTATGGTACAATGTCAGGCAATGTTCGATGGTATGGTACAATGTCAGGCAATGTTCCATGGTATGGTACAATGTCAGGCAATGTTCTATGGTACAATGTCAGGCAATGTTCCATGGTACAATGTCAGGTAATGTTCCGTTTCCCTATTTTTCAGCATTACCAACATAAAAACTGAAAGCAAAATGAGTTAAATGAGGGTGTACTAGGTATTTTAGACACTGGAAATTGGTGGAGATGTCAAAATCACCAAGATTATTTGGAAACTAAAGACAATCACCTTTTACTAAACAAACTACGCCACCATTATGCTACA
>NW_007407503.1:0-681 GCF_000475195.1 Diaphorina citri
TTTTACATACTCAAACCGGGCCTAAATTTAAAGCAGTGCAAATTGCATACGTGACTAATTTGAAGGGGCAAAAATTGTTGGTTTTTGAGAAAAAAATGGTCTATTTTTTCAGCTTTAGGGGCAATTTTGCAATGAACTTACATTTCTTTCAAAAATCACTAGATTTTGACCTCAAATCACTAAATCACTAGATTTGCCAAGAATTCACTAAATTTAGTGAAAAATCACTAAGAGTGGAGACACTGGAACTGAACGGAAGAACGGAACGGAACTGATACGAATAAGAATAATGAATACAATAGGATCAAAAGATGGTAAAAGAACGTACGAACGATAGTATTAGGAAGAGGAAATAGATTCAAGAGAGCCGACATGAGCCGAGAAGTTATTTTGTTCTTGTTGTTGATTAGAAAATTTTAAACTGAAACAGTGTTGCCAACGTAGCTCCGAGCGAAAGTCGCATGGAGGTATGAATATAAATTCATACCTCCATGGAAAGTCGTACTGCGCACATGAAATTACCTGTGCGGTAACATTTTTTAAAATACGGTAATTTCGTATTTTAAAAAATGTTACCGCACAAGGTACCCCCACTCCTTTTCTTTTTTTCTCTCTTCTCTCTCTCTCTCGTGTCCAGCGTGTGCTATGAATCTTGAAGCTATCCACTTGTAGTACATCCAG
>NW_007407504.1:0-681 GCF_000475195.1 Diaphorina citri
TTTACTTCTTTTTCCCGAAAGCCCCAAGTTCCGTTTTTCTTCCTTTCCTCCGTAGAGAAAGTTTTCGAAACAAAAAAACATGACGTCTATCCCCTGAGTTGAATGCAGAGTTATGAAAACTGCAAGATTACCAGGTACTCTGCTGATCGCACAATTTTCAAGCTCAACTTTTCTTCGAGTGCATAGCTTGTCAGAGTTTTAAAATCAATACATACTGACTTCCACTTCGAAGTTCTTTTCTTCTCACTTTGACTTTACTTTTTCAAAAGTTTGCTTTTCTTCTTATACCTATCCGACTTTATTAAAACTTTTCCAACTAAATTATAAACCATATTTTCTATGAAAATAATGAGGTCCAGTTTAGACGGGTGATCGACAGAAGGGAATTTCTTTACTTGAGATTTCAAAGAATGAATAATCAATGTAGGCAGGCTTATTTCACTTACTTGAGATCGAATGAGAGATTGGAAAGCATCGGTTGTCAACTCTAAAAGTTCCCGTCTTCCTCGTGCTGCTTCATTGTAGGAAACTATCTTCACTCTTCCCTTGTTACAAATCAATGTAGGCAGGCTTATTTCACTTACTTGAGATCGAATGAGAGACTGGAAAGCATCGGTTGTCAACTCTAAAAGTTCCCGTCTTCCTCGTGCTGCTTCATTGTAGGAAACTATCTTCACTCTT
>NW_007407505.1:0-681 GCF_000475195.1 Diaphorina citri
ATCCTTGTCACTTTTGTGGACTACATACCAAATTTCAAGTCTCTAGCTCATACCGTTCCCGAGATAATAATGAATTACAACGAAAACCGCCAAAAAGCGGCAAAATACCGCCAAGCGTTGCACCGACCTTAACCAAAAGTGTCGCATCCTTGTCACATTTGACAACTGCATACCAAATTTCAAGTCTCTAGCTCTTACCGATCTCGAGATATTTTGTTTACAGACAGACACACAGACACACACACACGGACCAATGGCTGAAACTTTGGATTTAGGCTCTAGGGACCTCAAAACGTGTTTTGGCACTAAAAACTGACCATCGAAAATTTGACCCGATTACATTACTTTCCTTCCTATAGGATAAGGAAAGTAAAAATCTCTTTACTTATAGAGGTGTATCTATATCTAAACCAGGGGTGGCCAAACCGGGAACCGCGGTTCCCTAGGGAACCGCGAGCCCATTTTAAGGGAACCGCAAGCTTATTTTGAGGGAACCAAAAAAAAAAGCATCGGTTTGAAGTGTGGTAAACGCAGCTATAACGGAAACAAGTTGTAACAAGAAATTCGCTGATTCTTGGAAAGAGAAGAAAGCAAAGCGTGAGAGGAGGAAGGGGTTTAGTTTAGTTTTCGCTTGACCCTTGACCGCTCGAGGGTTTGGTATGAAGTGGATTTCCAGAAGTT
>NW_007407506.1:0-681 GCF_000475195.1 Diaphorina citri
CCTTGGATTCTTATAATCAACTGTTCAAAGGTCGATTCGAAACTAAAAACCCCAAAATATCAAAAAGTCGCGTCCCGATGTGATAATTACTCATTAATTTAATCTATTTCACTTGTATATATCTTCTACCAAGACTATCCCTCCATTCTAGATAGATGGAGGGTAGCGCTTCTACCTTGTAAGTGCTAGGTCTGGGGTTCGATTACCGCCCGGAAAGTATTTTATCCGAAACAGACAGGGTTTCATGCTCGGAACGGCTGGTTTTCTCCCACCCTGTCTTCCTTCGCTTTTGGAACGATGAGACCTTAGCAGCTACAGTTCTCTCCTGGGTGTCTTCCTTCTTTCTTCGCTTTTGGAACGATAAGACCTTAGCAGCTACAGTTCTCTCCTGGGTGTGTAAGACAGCCGAAACTTGTGT
The DNA here is from genome assembly GCF_000475195.1 of Diaphorina citri. NCBI lineage: Eukaryota > Metazoa > Arthropoda > Insecta > Hemiptera > Psyllidae > Diaphorina > Diaphorina citri. Next base: position 419 of record NW_007407506.1, read on the forward strand.
GTCGGGAAAAGCTTCAGACCTAGCTATCAAGATCTGACTGTCTGACAGACCTAACCCAGACCTGTCTGCAGCTTAACCCCATACACAAAAAGCCCAATCTGAGGCTTAGGTGTAGGGGCTGGTCAGACCTAAAGGATGGGTTAAGCTTCTACGACACTCTGGCTGTATGGTCGAGTGCCAAACCAATGCCAAAAAGAAAAAAAAAGCTACTACGAATCTAGACCTGTCTGCCAAACAGGTTTAGAATAGACATATGAAAAATA
>NW_007407507.1:0-681 GCF_000475195.1 Diaphorina citri
GTCCTTCCGGCAGAAGCGGAAAGACAAACCCGCCGCCAAATCCTTAGAGGACGTCACGAAGGCAAGCGTTGCCAGCGCTCCACCGTTGAAAGAACCAGTAAAGCCCTCGTTTTCAGTGGCCACGAAGGAGATCCTCACCGATGAGATCACCGTTGAGATCATACCGGAACCGGTTGAAGCGTTGCCGAAAATAACCTGGCGACAGTTCAAACTGGAGAACGCCCAACGAAGGAGATTCTTACCGATGAGATCACCGTTGAGATCATACCGGAACCGGTTGAAGCGTTGCCGAAAATAACCTGGCGACAGTTCAAACTGGAGAACGCCCACGCTTGGAAGCGGTTAGTTGTCTCCCGCAACCGGTGCGTCTCATTATTCATCGCGTTTTCTATCTATCTAGGTCTAGGCGCTCTTGCGATCCGCTTCATCGAGGGTGCGTTCGAGAACTTCTACAAATGCGGCGTAAAGCGAGTGAAGCGAGATTTTATCGATACGCTATGGGATAGGCGCTACGAAAGTGAAGATGAGTGGAAGAGTATGGCGAGGCGGACGTTGTTGAATTTTGAGAATGAGCTACAGACGGCGTTTGAGGCGGGGGTGAAATCGTACAGTGGACAGCAGAGCTGGAGCTTCATCAACTCGTTCATGTACTGTTTGAATGTCGTCAGCACTATAGGTAAT
>NW_007407508.1:0-681 GCF_000475195.1 Diaphorina citri
TATCCTGTCTTCCTTCTCTCTTCGATTTCGGGACGATAAGACCATAGCAGTTACAGTTCACTCTGTCAAACCTCTTTTAAAAAAAGTCACCTAGACTGAGTAGGGCCGGGAAAAGCTAGCAGGACGTGATTGGTCCAGATGGTAATTCATCCGGATACCAACCACGCCACTTTAGTATCCGTCATTTTAGTTTTTGGGCCCTTTTGGGCTAAGGGTTCTTCACATGGTTTTATCCCGAGTTCGGCAATTCGACAGTTCACTGAACCACATGGTTATTTAGGCACTCCGCCGCAGACGATTATCCATATTCAATTATGCTGCAGCAACCAACGCGCTGGGTATTTAGTGAAAAGTAAAAGTAATTATTTACGTATACATCGTGGCGTCCGTCGTATAAATGTTCGGATGGCAGGTATTAATTCATCTGGTGTAATGTGTGTGTAATAGATGAGACGGTACGTGAGATGCTGAGAGTGACTCGCTGCAACGAATCGAACCCGAATTTCCATCAGCAAAAGTTGTTCACGTGTTATAAAAAATGCTTTCCAAAGTTTCCACCTATAAATCGGACACCCCGCTTGAGAATTGTGACGAAATAAAGAATTTCTTAAAGTGTGCCATGTGTTCTCGGTCAAGCACCGAATCTCATGACAAAATTTCCCTTGTGTATAGCTGCTATAG
>NW_007407509.1:0-681 GCF_000475195.1 Diaphorina citri
TCTAGCCAGGAAATGTGGTTTAGCCATTCTGTGTAATAACTGTGACGAAAGATGTTCACTAGGATAACTAGAACCTGGAAAATTAAGCATTTATTCCCTTATTAGACCATAGTTTATAACTAGAACCTGGTAAAATAAGCATTTATTCCCTTATTAGACCATAGTTTATAACTAGAACCTGGTAAAATAAGCATACTTCTAATTAGACCATGGTTTAGCCATAGGTAACAGAGGCAGAGTGGTATTGAAATGGGTTTAACCAAGCATAAAATAAATGTAGCCACTAAAAAAATCAACACCTGAAAAATTAAGCATTTATTCAGGGTGTCTACCAAAATGGAAAAATAAAATTCCCTGACTTTTCCCGGTTTTCCAGTCTGGTAGACACCCTCATTATTCCATATTAGACTTTTTGCCAACCACTTTAGCTTGAAATTTTTAGTTCTTCTTACTCCTTATGCATCCACGATTCCAAAAATCACAAGAGAAAATTTTCCGTTTGTCTGTCACGCCGATAGACCTTTTGTGGTCCTCTCTTCACAAGAAAACGGCTCGACCGATTTTGATGATTTTTTTCGTGATTGCTAAGAAGAGTACCTAGGGTGCCATAGGCTACTTAAAGTTGTCACAATGTCACATTCCATCCTGATTCAAAATGGCGGCGCTTCAAAGTCATGACTC
>NW_007407510.1:0-681 GCF_000475195.1 Diaphorina citri
TAATAACTCATTAAGATTGGGTGGTGTCAGATTTCAGTCTAGACTCTAGAAGTCTAGATCCTAGGATTGGGATAGTAGACCAATCCTGAACTTTGCTATTCTATCCTGTCTCTAGACCAAGGTACATCACATAACCCTAATTTTATAGGTAAGGGTGAGCTCTAGTGAGCATATGGGTAAAGTTTTGTGGTTGGAAGAGTTTGACTGAAGTTTGGGATGAAATGGAAATGTCTAGGAAACTCTACTCTGTGATGACAGCATGTCATGTCATTTTGAACGCTCGCTGATGCTACGTTTTCTGTTTTGGAAAAGAGTGGAAATTGGGAAGCGGACCTGTCAGAAACTTTAAATTTGGCGAACTCGGGTGAAATGTGTTCTCTGTACCTACAGTCCCCACATGTTCTACACAATCTATACCTACATTAGTGAATTTCTAGCTATGTTTGCAAACATACATCTCCGTTTTTCCTGAACGTTAATTATTTTCGCAACTTGACCATTGTTATTAATAGCTTTTAGAATTGTTATTATATTAAAGTCCTCTCTCGGGGGAGGGGGAAGCCATTAAATTCCTAAATTTTATGTACATATTAAGATTCTTACTTGGGTTGCAGTGGGTTCGCATCAGGACAGCACCTATCTTTACACGGAGCCAAATTCCCTGGTCGGTTTCTGGATAGC
>NW_007407511.1:0-681 GCF_000475195.1 Diaphorina citri
TGAAATCGGAGAAGAAGGAGGACATCAGGATAGGGGAAAACCAGTCGTTGCTTTCAAGGATTTAAGTTCTTCAGAATCCTTCGAAAGACCTTTCAGAATCCTTTGTAAATAATTACTGATTATGATTACTGACTGAAGGTTCTTGGCTTCGAACCCAAGAGACGTCAAGCTTCTGAAAAGTATAAAAAAGATTGGCTTGATTAAAACAAGATTGTTAAATACACACAAAATACACTAAAAGACGATCAAGGAGATGAACATAAAGTAAATGGAAGAAGAAGGAGGAGGAGGGAGAAGAATAAGAAGGAGAAAAAGCAGAAGAAGAAGAAGAAGACCAACAACAAAAACAACAAGAACTTGGAGAAGAAACAAGACACAAAACAGAATTAGTAGGAATCCATAAAAGCATGAAGTAACACTGCCCCAAACCAATCTAACAAGGGACACTGCCCACCTCATATTGCCCGGGGCAGTTACCTTTTCAACAAGACCGAAAACATTGGGAATGGAATCCTCTCTAGATAATATCCAACTTTGAATTTCTTACCAACTTTTTTCTCCAAGTGGAACATAACAATTACCTGGATGCCATCGACAAAAGTGCCATTAGTTTAATTGTTGCCGACAAATATAATCCTTGCATTAAAAGTCTTAGGTAATTGTTCTGGCAACATATTGTGT
>NW_007407512.1:0-681 GCF_000475195.1 Diaphorina citri
CACTCAGACCATTCATACACCCAATTCCATGACTGCATCAAACATCGCTCCAGCTGGACATATCGCCGCCGACGGCGGTAACGTGACCGCAAGCTCCGGAGGCAATGCCGCAATATTAAATTTTCTAGGTTGTACAGAAGTGCTTTAGAAGAAAATCAAAAATTAAAGGCTAGGATTCGTTCGAGGCTCGAGTACATGTTCTATTCAATCAGACCATTCATACACCCAATTCCATGACGAAGTTATAGTGATCCGCCAAGAACTCAAGAGCGCGTAGCGCGACTAGAAAGGAGAAAGGAGGGGAGAGGACGGAAGGATGAAGGGATTAGGGACGTGTCTGGATAAGAGGAAGAGCATTGTTTGCTCTTCCTCTTATCCAGACTCAATTTTGTCTGCTTCATTCTCCGCTATTAAATCCAAGATTTGAGATTGAAGAGTGTTGATGGAGTTCGGTATTCATTTGAGCAGCGTGTGTAGGGAACCATGTGAGTTACTCCATGGTGCCTTCTATCATAACATTCCCGGTAATGGAAATCGCGGATTCCACGCACTGAGTTTGGCTTTGTTTGGAGATTTCCATTCTGGACAGAAATTGCGTGATGCAGCGGTTGTTTTGATCTTAGAGAGATGGAATGACCCAGATATGAATGATGTGCGAAGGATGCTACATCAGGTGGATGA
>NW_007407513.1:0-681 GCF_000475195.1 Diaphorina citri
TGTCTCTTCCTCGAATGCTTGATATTTTATATATTTACTTAATTAACTTCTCCCTACGAAGTATTTGACTTTGACACGAAAACAAACATAGGATATCAATGTAAAAAAATTAAAAAAAAAGATAGTAAAAAGACTAGGCTTCTAGGCAAGTATCTAAGCTACAATGAGAAACAAACATAGGATATCAATGTAAAAAAATTAAAAAAAAAGATAGTAAAAAGACTAGGCTTCTAGGCAAGTATCTAAGCTACAATGACTCGAACTTATCATGTAGACTAGAGATTGGGACACATTCAGGATAAATAGAAATACTGACAAGAAAGACCACTAAATACAGGAAAAATATTTTTTAACACAAAATAGGTACAATGTACCTTATTGGTAATTATGTATAAATATTCCATTCATATTATTTTTAGTACCTACCTACAGTTTTTGTGTTCAAATGTAAATGTACATCAAGGTCAATGTAATGGGACTAAGTACCTAGAAGTCCTAGGTACTTTCAACAGTCTAAATAAATTTAGAACTACATACTTACTTAAGTATGTACGTCTGGAACCCATATTAAATTATTTAGGTAAATTTAAAAGAAAGAAAATCCTTTTTAAAGCTGTTGGTGTCACCTACCTAATGCCAACACTACTCTTTCAAATAAGCAGATCTTCATTTGAAATCAAA
>NW_007407514.1:0-681 GCF_000475195.1 Diaphorina citri
AATTCAGGTTGAATGTTGAAAGCAGAATAACAACTGTGGCGAAAAATGTAGATTACATAGGTACCTACATAGCTGTTCTTAAGTTACTTTGATACTTGACACTGACAGAGACGAATGAGTCATCAAAACAGAGATCAGTGTTGACAAACACAGAAGAACACTAAAGTTAAGTGCTGTTGAGCTAGTTATGTATCTGGATGGGTGAGCTGACTTTCTGCTAACTATGGGTGCAATCGGTCTTGTGAGGACAGTAATTTGAGGGGTTGGTGGAAATATTAGCTAAGTATAAGGACCCTATTGGGCTCTCCGGTGGCCCAAAAGCTAATCAGCAGCTTGCCCTGTCTTCATTTGCTAAAGAGGTGTATGAAATTTCATCGAAATCGGTCCACCCGTTCGAGAGCTATCGCTAAACAAACAAAATGCATAATGGTCAAGGTGATATTTAAAAGTCAATTAGTTCTATTCCTTTGAAAGAGGAAGAAAAATCGGGAATAATCTGCGTAGAATTCCTTCCGATTGATTGCCTGTGGGAGTTTCTATAGCAGGATCCAGAACGATTGAAACGTACTTACACCCTGTTATCACACCAGACATAGTTTCGTTATCTCATTCTCATACTGCACTGATAAGGGGGAAGTTGGAGAAAACGTGGCAGTGATAAGCGCTAGTGTCGTGGAGATA
>NW_007407515.1:0-681 GCF_000475195.1 Diaphorina citri
TAAAAAAAAAAAAAAAAAAAAAAAAAATCCAGAATAAGTATTATAGATAGGTAGTAGAGGTAAAAATAAGATGTATAGGTATAAGTATAATACCTATTAACTAGTATATAGATAATAGGTAGGTATATTGATATCTAATCCAAGTTATCAAAGCAAGTAGGTACCTATATACAATAGTATTCTAATCTGTATTTTAGACTGAATTAAATATTCTGACGTGCTACAATGTGTGTCTTGCACGTTTTTAGGTCCATTTTAATTTTAGTCCATTTCAAAACGCACGTGCCTCGTGAGAAAAACGTGACCCGGTAAAAATTAGTCACCTTCAAATCATTTGAAATAAGTAATTAATTAGGTAACAAAGTAGGTACATATTGGAAAAAAAATCTAAATTTACTACCTCAAAACTAGATTTTGAGGTATTTTTTTAATTCCCCATCCGTGGCACATGCTCTGCTCATACGGATGGCTATATAAAAATTTAGTATGTTCTGAGAGTTATATTGAAAAAAAATAAGATAATTAATTAGGTAACAAAGTAGGTACATATTGGAAAAAAATCTAAATTCACTACCTCAAAACTAGATTTTGAGGTATTTTTTGAATTCCCCATCCGTGGCACATGCTCTGCTCATACGGATGGCTATATAAAAATTTAGTATGTTCTGAGAGTTATATTGA
>NW_007407516.1:0-681 GCF_000475195.1 Diaphorina citri
AACGGCTGGCCCTTACGACGATACAGAGTGTAAATAATATGTACCTACCTAAAACTACCTAAGACCTGAGTAAACAGTACTGTTTACTCAGGTCACCCAGTACTGTTTACTCAGGTCAAAATGCACCCATTGCTTACACTAGTGTAAGCAATGGGTGCATTTTACTAAACTTTAATTGGAGATTTTACGGTCGAAATCGTCCATTACCACACTTTTTCCAATGTAAAAAAAAAAAAATCGAAACTTAGATTACATACCTATTTACCTACATCTTCGGTTAAAGTTTGGTGATACGCACTATGTAGTCTATGTACCTATTATGTTTGTTAGAGGCATGTTAGACGACGACAATAAAAATCCCATGTAATATCACTCGTCCTCAGGGTATTTTTTTTAATGGTGGGATTTATAGCAAAATTCCCACAAAAATCTCGTCCTCAACACGCTCCCCTGTGCCAGATCCCTTTAACTGATAACAAAAACAAAATACAAAATCAAATTAAAATCAAATTTCAAACATTTCGCGGTTTTTAGGAAAACTTTCTAAAAAGCGGATAGAAAAAGGCGGCTCTAGTGTTTTTTCTAACTCTGTCCACTGTTTTTCACCTCCATGATTATCATCTTCGTAAAAAAAGTAAACAAAAACACTTGTGGAAAACTTGGACTTGGAAAAGTGAAATT
>NW_007407517.1:0-681 GCF_000475195.1 Diaphorina citri
CTTTAAACAGGGAGTAGACCAGCTTAGTCTGGCTGGGGAACTTTAAACAGGGAGTAGACCAGCTTAGTCTGGCTGGGGAACCACAGGGTGTAGACAAGCTTAGTCTGGCTGGGGGACCTTAAACAAGGAGTAGACCAGCTTGGTCTGGCTGGGGAACCACAGGGTGTAGACAAGCTTAGTCTGGCTGGGGGACGTTAAACAAGGAGTAGACCAGCTTAGTCTGGCTGGGGAACTTTAAACAGGGAGTAGACCAGCTTAGTCTGGCTGGGGAACCACAGGGAGGGAGTAGACCAGCTTAGTCTGGCTGAGGAACTTAAACAGGGAGGATACCAGACTGAATTTCCCTTGCTAAAGATATAGCAAGGGTTGAGTGCGAAGGGCATCCACTAGACTTTAAACACTGAAGATATACCAGCCTGAAATACATATCATGTTCATAGGTTTGGTTTAGCAGGCGTCTACGATTCCAATATGCGGCGGGCCTACCAAAGCCACTTTCTCGTGACGTGACGAGAGTGTCCTGAACGGAATTACCTACAATCTCAGGGGAAAACTTTGTGCTACATCTTTCTGACTCCCCATGAATTCACGTGATGTGACGTGATGGTAGTGTGTTTCTACCTTTAGAGTGTCATTGTGAAAGCACGGTCTTCGTCGAAGACCAGCCATTGTCCTCGAATG
>NW_007407518.1:0-681 GCF_000475195.1 Diaphorina citri
ACTCGAGCCGAAGATAATGTAGAGGAAACAGCCGATGAAGGCCGAGTAGAGGCCGAACTGAAATCAAAGAAAATGGATGAAAGAAGCCCTTTACCATCTAAAATTAATTTACCTACTTACTTCTAAATCTAAATCTTGAACTATTTTTGTGGTGAAAAGCTGTGAGCCTCTTCAAGGATCTTGTAATCTTAACACTAGGTACAAGATGTCAGTAAATTTTCCTCGTTGGTTTTTCTTATCGATTTCCTCTATTTGCATAGTTCAAAGAAATACAGGATATTGTAATACTATTATTTATCTTTCCCGGTCACTTAAAGATAAGAGGGCACCTATAACAGGTATCACTTCCCTTGATATCTCAGCGGTTATGGCACGCGCCTGCCAATCAAGAGGACGAGGGTGAGAATCCCAACCGAGGCATGAAATCTAACATCTCATCTGTGAAAAATTGAATTATTGATAAATAATATCTAGAGCTCTAAAAAAAGTCTCTCTGGGGGACTTTGGACAGGGAGGATACCAACCTGAAATTTCCCTTGATAAAGAAATAGCAAAGGTTGAGTACGAAGGCCATCCACTTGTAATATACCTACTAAAAATATTATAAAAGTAGGTAGGTATAGGAAAGTTTTCGATCTGATTTTATTTATTTATTTATTTTCATTTTTTTTTTTTTTTTTT
>NW_007407519.1:0-681 GCF_000475195.1 Diaphorina citri
TATTCGAGAATGTTAACACTTGATTCAATAGTCAAGACTATTGACAATACATATCCCTACTTATCGAGCAGATAAAAAATATCCCTATTATTGTCATAAGAAGGTCACTTTACACAAATATCAACGTACAACAATGTACAATAGATCCAGCTCATCAAAAATTGATTCAATAGTCAAGACTATTGACAATACATATCCCTACTTATCGAGCAGATTAGTAGTATTATCCCTATTATTGTCATAAGAAGGTCACTTTACACAAATATCAACGTACAACAATGTACAATAGATCCAGCTCATCAAAAATAGAAAATTATCACCATTGTCAGTTTATGTTCTAGCTTAGGAGCTGCTGAAAATCTGTTTGATTTTTATTTTAATTTATGAACAAAATTATCTATGGTTGTATGTCAAGGATACTTTAAAAAAAAAATGGACTGATTGCAATACTTTCTCATTACCTTGTATAGGTTCCCTATACATAAGGGTAATAGAAAGTAAAAAGCTGATTGTTGTATGTCAAGGATAATTTTTAAAAAAAATGGACTGATTGCAATACTTTCTCATTACCTTGTATAGGTTCCCTATACATAAGGGTAATAAAAAGTAAAAAGCTGATTAATGTTTTGATGTCTTATTGATACCTCCCTGAATACCTACCTATTGGACAAAGTGAAGCAT
>NW_007407520.1:0-681 GCF_000475195.1 Diaphorina citri
CTTTCTTTTTCTTTTTTTTTTCTCCTGGAGGAGCTCTTTCACCCAACCACTAAATTTTTCTTTCACTGTGAGCCCTTGAAATATTTCACCAGGGAGGGAGGTCTTGAATGCCCCTAGACTTCGTGAGTCCCTTATATCTCTATCAAACCTTTTAAAAAAGAAGGGGAAAAAACTAACAAACAAACACTCACCAAATCCATCATAAGCCCCAGCCATGACCCCCTGCATAGTGGCAGAAGTACCAGGAGGTGATATAGCAGAAGCATACGCTACCACTGTAGTATACGTTAGAGCATAGGTAGGACCTTGACCTAGTAGTTCTATAGGCAGAATCCACCAGGGAGATGGTATCAAACCTATGGCACCCAGACGGAGGAAATAGCAGACGAAACAGAAACTCAGACAGTGGCCGTAACCGAGCTTGTTCAGGATCTTATCTGGAAGGAGGACAAAAAAGGGTTTTTAGTAAATGCCCGTAGACTTTGTGAGTCTCTTATATCTCTATCAAACCTCTTAAAAAAGAAGGGGAAAAAAACAAACAACCACTTACCAAATCCATCATAAGCCCCAGCCATGACCCCCTGCATAGTGGCAGAAGTACCTGGAGGTGATATAGCAGAAGCATACGCTACCACTGTAGTATACGTTAGAGCATAGGTAGGACCTTGACCTAGTAGTTCT
>NW_007407521.1:0-681 GCF_000475195.1 Diaphorina citri
ATCCCATCAGGATAAAATCCGCCCCGGGCGGTAATCGAACCCTCGGCCTAGCGCTTACAAGGCAGACGCACTACCAACCAAGCTAACTAGGCTGGCAAAAAGGAGGTCTTATCGTCCCGAATTCAAAGGAAGAAGGAGAACAGGATAGAAGAAAGCCAGCCGTTCGGAGAACGAACCTTTTCTGTTTAGGATAAAGTTTGCTCCGGACGGGAATCGAACCCGCAACCTAGCGCTTACAACTCTTACACAGCGGCCGCGCTCCCTTCCAAAAACCCACGACATAGCACTTACTACTCTACAAGAAAGGCGCACTACCTTCTACCTTCCAAGCTAACTAGCGTGAACACTGAACACACATCATATCTTATCGACACTGTATATATGATAAAAGGAAATCCTAATGAGTTAACGTAGGATTTCTGACTTCCTCAAGCCATCTCTACACGGTCCACTTTGACACTGTACTCCTTTCCAAAAACCCGCGACATAGGTAGCACTTACTACCCTCCAAGAAAGGGTATAAAGGCGCACCTTCCAAGCTAACTAGTGTGAACACTGAACACACATCATATCTTATCTTGTTGAATGACGACACTGTATATAATAAAAGGAAATCCTAATGAGTTAACGTAGGATTTCTGACTTCCTCAAGCCATCTCTACACGGTCCACTTTGACACTG
>NW_007407522.1:0-681 GCF_000475195.1 Diaphorina citri
AACCAAAAAAAAAAAAAAAAAAAAAAATGCAGATCCTCTTCTAAATGTCATAGGTAATCACAATAGCGGTCAAAACTAGTGTCAAATGGTCAACTGTCAACTTTTATCTCGAGTACACACATTTGTCACTACAAAAGCTCAAATCATTCCTGACAGATGGGAAAAAGTAATCTTACCCAAAAATCTCTCGCAGCATCTCTTCTGAAAAGACTTCCTCAGTACCAGAATCATTTTCATTGTCACTTCCGCCTGTCTCTTCCACTTTCGACATTTCAATTTCAAATTCTTCAAAAATACTCTTCCCTCCAGCTCTTCAAACTTCAAAATTTTTCTTATCAATTTTTTTTTAAAGTTCGCGCTTTCAGCTTTCCCAACAGGATTACCAACAAAATAAAAATTTACCAAATTTTTCACCAAGAAATGGGCATTTCGACAAGGCTGGCTGCACTTTTATAACTTTTCTTATCTGTATCCACTGCTTTTTATACTCCTGCTTATCAGTCGGAAAAGTTCGTTCGTTTTCGAGTATCTTCGTACAGGAAAGAGTGCAAAATACATTAGGTACCTACCTATTTAAAAAACAAAATTCATTTAAGTTTTTAAGTAATAAGTAATTAAGTATTTCTTGATAACTTGTTTATCTAGTACCTACCTAGTTTACTGATAACTGATAAGGTGATA
>NW_007407523.1:0-681 GCF_000475195.1 Diaphorina citri
AATGTGCGAAGCCCGGATCCACCTTTTGCGAGAAAATCGACCATTATCCGAAGTAAGTATTTCTTTATAGACTTTTTTTATTTTTACTAATTGATAGTACATATCTACTAATTACTATTTTATTTCTCGAATGCCAGATCAAATCAAAAGGTAAAAAAAAAAAAATAATAATAATAATCGAAGAATAAGCTGTAAATATTTATCTCATTTTTTACCTACTAAGAATAAATTATGTACCTATTTATTTAATCAAATCATCACTCTTAGAAATTACATTTTTCTTTCTCGAAAAGTTTCGTGGTTTATCTGCAGTTAGCTAAAGTAAACTAAATGGTTCAAAATGATTGTCTGCTTGTCTACAATAGACACATTTTCTGATTCCAATTTTATTTCTCGAATGCCAGATCAAATCAAAAGGTAAAAAAAAAAAAAAATAATAATAATCGAAGAATAAGCTGTAAATATTTATCTCATTTTTTACCTACTAAGGATAAATTATGTACCTATTTATTTAATCAAATCATCACTCTTAGAAATTACATTTTTCTTTCTCGAAAAGTTTCGTGGTTTATCTGCAGTTAGCTAAAGTAAACTAAATGGTTCAAATGATTGTCTGCTTGTCTACAATAGACACATTTTCTGATTCCAATTTTATTTCTCGAATGCCAGATCAAATCAAAA
>NW_007407524.1:0-681 GCF_000475195.1 Diaphorina citri
TAGCACTTCTTTTTAATCTATTAGACTGGGACTCGATCCACCAACTTCCAGATCCGAAGTCTACCTGCACCACTAAGGCATCTATGTAGGTACCTATGCACGTATCTGAAAACTTGCTAAACTAAAATTTAAGGGAAAATCCACTTACATATTTATATCTGACAATACTTATCTGATAAGTACCCAATGAAGGTAATACCTACAACATGAATAAAATTGGGGGTAGTAGGTACTCAAGTATTTATGTCAGAACAAATTACCAACTTACACAGATGGAACCAAACTACATATTTATATCTGACAATACTTATCTGATAAGTACCCAATGAAGGTTATACCTACAACATGAATAAAATTGGGGGTAGTAGGTACTCAAGTATTTATGTCAGAACAAATTACCAACTTACACAGATGGAACCAAAATTACTCCAAACATTTTACATGAATATGTAAGTATGTATTCAAAAACATCCTTTTAGGATACATTTTTACTTTCCTGATCCCATAGGAAGGAAAGTAATGTAATCGGGTCAAATTTTCAATGGTCAGTTTTTAGTACCAAAACACGTTTTGAGGTCCCTAGAGCCTAAATCCAAAGTTTCATCAGCTCCCATGGCGTAGTGGTCAGTCAGCTCCCATGGCGTAGTGGTCACTGCGCTCGCCTTGCACGCGGGAGACCCG
>NW_007407525.1:0-681 GCF_000475195.1 Diaphorina citri
GTCATCACTAGGCATTTTTTGATGTTCAAATGCATTTTATTATTCTCGCACCAAGAGACCAACGCATCAATGGCACACTGCAAGCGTGCACTGTCATCCGAACCTCTTACCACTGTGGCTAGCTTATAGTCATCAGCAAATAGCCAGTTTTTAACATGACTATCTATATGAGAAGGAAGGTCATTGATGTAAAGATTAAATAATATACCAGATAAATGTCCCCCTTGTGGGCTTCCAGAGGCGATTTTTATGGGCATTGAATAAGAGTTCTCATATTTAACTATTTGTGTCCTGTTTGATAGATAGCTCCGAAACCAAGAAACATCAGCAATACCATATGCCTCTAATTTTGAGCATAAGATGTTTATATTCAATTTATCAAAAGCAGAAGAGTAGTCGGAATAAATACAATCAACTTGGCAGCCCTCATCAAGTAAAGGGGACATATATTCAATGAATGATATTAAATTGGACTGTGTAGATTTATTCCGACTAAACCCATGCTGATTGCTCACTAATAATTTAGATAGAAGAGGGGATAACTTTTGGTAAATGATAGCTTCGAAAGACTTAGGTATTGCCGAAATCTTGCTAATGGGGCGGTAATTTTTACTTTCTATTACTACAGTATAGCGAGCTATACTAGTAATGAAAGTATTGCAATCGGTCCAAATTTTCAAA
>NW_007407526.1:0-681 GCF_000475195.1 Diaphorina citri
ACAAGCCATAGGGTTAAATGATGCGCCTCTTATAGCCTCTCATTAACCAAGACCGTAGATGCGTGGTGAAGAGCCACACCCTTCTCGAGGTAACCCTGTTATTCATACAGAACATCACGGATCTAGGCCGGGAGGCCAATAAACATTCCTGTCTGGAGGCAGCAGTCTTGACAGTATTTCATCATGGCGTAGAAGATAGACTTCAGACCGGCTTGGTGAAAAACAACTGGGAGCGTGGTTGAGTCAGCTATATCGGTTCCAGTACTGCGGTGACCGGAAAGTCACTCTAAAACATTCCTGTCAAGGGGCAGCAGTCTTGCCAGTATCTAACCAGGGCGGAGAGAAGCAGATCTCACAAGGCTTGGCAAAGAACAATTGGGGGCAGGGTTGCATCAACCTGGATGGTCTCAATTCTGCGATTGAATAGTTCTTGGGGCCTATTCACATTATTAGCCCCAAAGCAAATATTTCTTCAAAATGACAAGTACACCATTTAACCTAGCCTCGGATGACTCTTTGCCACGCGACCTGGTTGGCAGCCAGCGCAACTTGATGCCCCGACCGGTCAGTTGTGAGAAATATGCTACGAAGGGACCCAACAATAAATCTGCATTAAATAAAAAGTATCATCAAAAGAACAAAGATGTTCTAACAATAGGAACCTGGAATGTAAGAGGTTTG
>NW_007407527.1:0-681 GCF_000475195.1 Diaphorina citri
ACAAACAAGTACAATATGTCAAGATCCCACCACAACATAGAGGTTAGGAACTACCACAGAAGAAAAGGTTACAGTAGTACAGTGGAAATATAATGGAGAAACGCCTCAATGGATTAACAAGGAATTCATAAATTTCGGGGATTTGAGGCCCTTATGTCCATCATATGAAAGAAACTACTGTGGATTTTCAATGCATGAAACATTTCAACAACATCCTGGCTCTCCATAAAAGACTTGAGAGTTTCCCTCAAATACCAAATTATTACTCTAACAATTAGAAACATGCTTAGGATTCCCTATCAAATTCTTTGAAATCCGTTTCCAACTATTCTCCGATTTATAGTTGAACAATCATCCTAAAATAACAAACACTGCCATTACTACACCAGTTCAAATAATGGAAAATAAAAGTAAAATTCATCCTGTTTACCTGCAGCTTTAGACAGTAGGTGCCCCTGCACCTGGCAGCATAGTCTACCTACTGTGTACTCGGTAAAAGGGCTTTTCAATATCACCCTGGCAGGAAAATAAAGTCATACCAGAGTATATTTTTAGCCTCTCTTCAATGTGTACTCGGTAAAAGGGCTTTTCAATATCACCCTGGCAGGAAAATAAAGTCATACCAGAGTATATTTTTAGCCTCTCTTCAACGCTTTCTCTCCGAGTGGAGTTATTCAAGTA
>NW_007407528.1:0-681 GCF_000475195.1 Diaphorina citri
AATAAATAATATAAAAATAGCCTTTACTAAGGATTTCTTTTTCCATTTTCTGTAGTGTTTCTTATTTCAAAATGGTACCTCTTTTCACAGACCTCTTCATTTGTAGTAATAGTATGTTGGATGACTGTGTTTTCTTTATTTGATCTAATAGTTCCTTTCTTTACTGTTGTAGGAAAGAACAACAAAGTAAGGTATGACTATGCATAGGAACAAGGAGTATTATATTGCCTTGTTTGGTCATACGATGTTTGCACTTCCTCCTCCTCCTCTTCCTCCTCCTCCTCCTCCTCCTCCTCCTCCTCCTCTTTCTCTTCCTTCTCCTTCCTCTCTTCCACCTTCCCCACCAACATTATACTTGACTTGTTTTTGTTCCATTCTCATTTCATTACCTATCTCTATTTATTTATTTTTTCTCTCTCTCTCGGACTTCAATTTACTCTCCTTTCTGCGGATATTTGCTTTCTCTACCTTTCCCTCTCTTTTTTCCACTCTCTTTCTATTTCTAGCTCTCTCTCTCTCCCATCCTCTTTCTCATTCTCTCCCTCCCTTTCCTCGCAATCTGCTTCCATTCGACCTCCCTTTTCTAATTTTAAGTTTTCCTTGTACATATGTATGTAGGTGCATATAAGAAAATATGAAATAGGAAAATATGTGAAATGGAAAAAAAGAGTTCAAGGTGAA
>NW_007407529.1:0-681 GCF_000475195.1 Diaphorina citri
TTACGATCCGTTTATGTCAGCGTAAAGATCTGCCCAGCACACATCGTCGTCGAAAACACGAAGAGGCGTAAGTGCAAAAATCACATTTTTCAGGAGGGCCGAAATTTATTTTTTAAATTTATTTTTTGAGCCCTTTCTACTGCACAATCTTCACAAAGTCCATGCTTACCTATTCGTTAGAACATTTTTAAAGCATGCTATGTATGTTTTTTCCATCAGATTTTTGGCAAGTATTTTGTAGAAAATACGCCGGAATAAAAATCAATGAAAATATTCAACGATACACTCACGCCTCTTCGTGTTTGTGACAGAGGACGTTTTTTTTTTTTTACATCCGATACACATGATAACTCAAAATTGTGATTTTTACACTTACGCCTCTTCGTTTTTGGGCCGACGATATAGTCGACGACCGTTAACACTATTTTCTGCACTGTGTCGACAGTATCGCCAGAAACTGTAGGACTTGTGATTTATCGTTCGATGATTTAATCTGATCGTAAGAAAATTCGTAGGTATCGTGTGTACAGGCTACAGGGGCCCTATTCCACGAAAATCTCTGCACTTCCCACATCTCACTCTTTACTCCACGTGCAGAAACATCATTACTGGAAAACCACAACGGTGCAATGTTTTGTTGTTGTTGTTGTTTTTTTTTTTTTTTTTTTTTTTTTTTTTTTT
>NW_007407530.1:0-621 GCF_000475195.1 Diaphorina citri
AAAAATGGGATGAGACGAGGGAAAAATGGGGATGAGACGAGGGAAAAATGGGATGAGACGAGGAAAAAATGGGGATGACGACGAGGGAAAAATTGGAACGAGAGGGCGTAGGAAGGGATGAATGGATGATGAAATGAAAAAAAATAGGCCACGTTCTATTTCCAGAATGGCAGGGACAAAATGCAAAAGGGTTGAGGGAGAGGGACAAAAAAAAGGGGGAATGTAAATTTTGAAAATACAGACCTAGGTAGTTACGTTAAAAAAAAAAAAAAAAAAAAAAAAAAAAAACTTAGAGGAAATATTAATAAAACCCTACGTGAAAATGAAAATTATTATGTATGACTTGGAAAAAAATCCCTTTGACTCGGGGGGGAAAAAACATGCTTTTCATTTCAAAATCTGTCAATGTCTTTTTCAGAATTTTGATGAGGAAATCAAAGTTTGATGTTTGATCGTACAGCTTTTTTTGATGGGTTTATTAATTTTTTATGGAATATCAACACATCATATAGCTATATCGAAACAATCCTATATTTAAAGTAGGTATGTTCTTTGAATTTGATATTAGGGGTATATCTGGGATATCTGTCCTCGATGAAAAAATCAAAAGCCTTGCGAAAG
>NW_007407531.1:0-681 GCF_000475195.1 Diaphorina citri
TAAAGCGTTTTAGAGGGGGAAAGAAAAGGTTAAGGCACATTATCTTTTAATATATTACCTATAGTTTACCTAATTTTTAACACCCTGCTGGCCTCTTATCAGTACCAATGCATCATCAGATTTCGACCTCTTTGCCACGAATCATAAATCTTATCTATCTACCTACTTTTCCCCATTAAAGTATGGGAAAAATATGGAAGGAGAGGGATTTTATCTTTACTTTTTCCCTCCGCTAAAAGTTAAGTAAGGGAAAATATGGGAGGGAACGCTATAAAAATGCAAATAAATAATAATCAGACGATTTTTTACTTTCTATTACTACAGTATAGCGAGCTGTACTAGTTTCGAGTGCTTCATTCCACTCTTTCTCTCTCTCTCTCTCTTTCTTTCTTCTTTCCCTTACCATATATCTGTACTTCCTCTCTCTCTATCTCTCTTTCTCTCTCTCTCTTTCTTTCTTCTTTCCCTTACCATATATCTGTACTTCCTCTCTCTCTCTCTCTCTCCTCTTTCTCTCTCCCTCTCTCTCTCTCTTTCTTTCTTCTTTCCCTTACCATATATCTGTACTTCCTCTCTCTCTATCTCTCTTTCTCTCTCTCTCTTTCTTTCTTTCTTCTTTCCCTTACCATATATCTGTACTTCCTCTCTCTCTATCTCTCTTTCTCTCTCTCTCTTTCTTTC
>NW_007407532.1:0-681 GCF_000475195.1 Diaphorina citri
GAGAGAGAGAGACCCAAACTATATTCTCTTCGATGCAACAAAAGGTCATTGCCCTTCGAACATCGATGCTGCTTGCATTTCAACCACTTGAGCTGGTCTTATTGAACGAACGAATCAAGTTGTGAGTTTCAACTTGACGAGTTTTCATTTAGTTGTGATTTTCTGTTTTGTCACACCTACATAGAATATCGTCAGTCCCATTTCAATTGTATTTGGTAAAAACGTTCTAAGAAAGAAAATGTGCTCAATAAATTTGGTTCAACTATGTAATTGTCTTTAGAAAATTCGTAGTGGCCTTTCTTCTGACAACTTTGGTCAGCGGATGGGGCCCCACTATTTGCATTAAGGTGCACAATAGGGGCTCTTCTTCTGAGAAATGTACCCAGATGGGGCCCAACGTCTCGTCTCACGGAGATTTGTTGGGGCCCTTTTTATGAACGGGTTGCACAGTTCATTGAACTACTATTCAGTTTCTATTCCTCTACTCCCATGTCCTTCTTCTCCTCTTTCTCTTCCTCCTCCTCTTCAACTTCTTCCTCTTTCTCAGTTCTTCATCTTCTTCCTCTTTCTCCATGTTTAAGGAAAGAAGAAATGGAATAATAGAGAAGTAGACATCTTGGCAGAACAGAGAGAAGTACGCTTTAGTCTGACGATTTATGCATTAATGCATTACACCATTCC
>NW_007407533.1:0-681 GCF_000475195.1 Diaphorina citri
TATAGTAGCGCGGTCAAACTTTCTTGACTTGGCGGGGCGGAGCGCTACCGCGCTCCTTAATTACTAGTATAGCTCCGCTATACTGTAGTAATAGAAAGTAAAAATATATTGGCCGGAACTTTACAGTGAATAACTCAGGGGTAGACCAAAGTATGTACTTTCCTTGTTAAAGAAATAGCAACAGTTGAGTGCGAAGGGCATCCACTAGTAAAATTTTTAACCAAATGTCAGCCTAAAGCAATCATCCTAGTTAGGGCTGATTGAGAGGCTGACGAAAAACGCCGACCCCGTCTGTACACGGGAAAAGGCGGAGACAAAGAAGAAGACAATTTATCTACTTACTTGATTTTTTATTTTCATGATTTTTTCTATAAATTACTCTCCGTTCGACAACGCCTTACAGCATCTTCGCTGGTCTACTCCCCAGCCAGAAATTCATACAGTGTGGGGAAAAAAATCTCTCCTATGTTATTTTTGTAATTGTAATTTTATTGACATTTTAATGGGTACATATTTTTCATAATTAAACATATTTTAATCTGGACTGTTTTAGGAAACCGCACTGCGGTGCAAGTTTTTCATAATTAAACATATTTTAATCTTGACTGTTTTAGGAAACCGCACTGCGGTGCAAATCCGGGACAAGATGGCACGCAAATATGTCCAGGTGGAAAAAAAGAG
>NW_007407534.1:0-681 GCF_000475195.1 Diaphorina citri
TTGTTATTTATATTTATTTATTTATTTATTTATTTATTTATTACATCGTTATCAGTCAGTAATATTTTCATTGGATTAGCCAAATTATCGACATCTCTCTCTCTCTCCATCCCTTATTGGAAAATTTGACACATCCACCAGATATGTGAAAATGTGAAGTCTATCTCTCTTTTGACAAAAATTTAATTTGTAGATCCATTTATTTTTTAGTAAATAAAGTAGTTATACCTATGTATCTTTATTTACTTTATGTATGCTAATACCTACCTAATAATTTAATCAGTGGCGTAGCGTGGTCTAACTCCAAGTGTAGGGCGGACACTAATTTCTATCACAATATCTATCTAATAAGAACACAATAATTATTTAAAGTCGATATTTAAGGGTATTTGAGTGGAATTTTTGAGTGTATGGCCACCATACACGCCCTACATGGACGCTACGCCACTGAATTTAATACATAACGAAGAGTATTACTAAGGTTCAAAATGAAAGTGTGTAGGTGTTGGGATTGCTGGGTGATTATTAAGGAATGCAAATTTCAATATAGTGTTGTCCTGTTGCTGACATTCCAATTAGAATCAGACTTAGCTTAGGAGAGATTAAATTTAACATTGTTTTCTAACCTAAGGGCTCTTATCATCATAACAAGACGTGTAACAACTAACACCTCTTGAATTT